>NC_060278.1:18538751-18744118 GCF_021613505.1 Equus quagga
GCGATTGTTTTTCCTCCTGCCATAGGAAATTCCCAGATATTCAGTCCATCTCTCTGCTAAGAGTCCCACTCATTATATGATCATGCATCCATTTTCTTTTTAAAAGATCGCATTGAGAATGCTAAACGTGCCACCGAATGCAGCTCTCGTCCTGGCTGAGGAGGGACCCTTGACCCCCTGCATTTAGGGTTTGAGTTTTCAGAGTGCTCCTGGCCACAGCTGCTTCAGTAACGGGCGTGGTGATCCCTTTTCATTGAGTGAAATTATGGTGATGCTACTAGCATATCTCTAAAGGCTGTTTTCATCTGGCCCCTGCTCCACGCCCCGGCCATTAAGAGTAAGAAAAAGACGTTATGTTCTCAGTTAATTATCCCTCTTCTGATTTAAAGGTTTTCACGAATCTAAAATGTCCTTTTCTGACCTTCTAGGTCCCGTTGTCACGCAGGACATCACCACGTACCACACGGTGTTCCTTTTGGCCATTTTAGGAGGAATGGCTTTCATTCTTTTGGTTCTGCTGTGTCTCCTTTTGTATTATTGCAGGTAAAGTTTTACTGTTTTGGCAGTATCTTTTTTTAGTTAGGAATTTCTTGTGCAAGCACAGCTGTGGAGGTCCTTTTTTTCTCATGCAACTGTATCTAAGAACTGAACATTGGTCATCTAGGTTGCAAACAAACAAGCAGGATGTCGAAGTCTGCTGTGTATGACCTTTCTTAGAAGGGAAGTTATAAAACACAGTTTGACAGTTGTTATATGATTCATTCAGACTGTTCCTAAGTGCTGATTAAGAAATGATATCTTTAAGACTGGCCCGGTGGCATAGTGGTTAAGTTCTCGGGTTCGGGTCCCGGGCTTGGACCTACACACCACTTGTCCAGCCATGCAGTGGCAGTGTCCCACATACAAAGTAGAGGAAGATTGTCACAGATGTTAGCTCGGGGCCAATCTTCCTCAGCACAAAAAGAGAGAGAGAGAGATGATATTCTCAAGGACAAAGCAGAACTATTCTTCTGTGATGCCTCATCTCTATTGTAGACTCTTGGGTAACCGCTTTTGAATGAGTAACTTGGATGTACTTAGGAAAGCCTGGGGGTGAATCTGCCGATGGTGCTGCTCGGAATTAAAATGAGGACAAGGGTGTGGAGTGAGGAGGCTTGTGGCTGCCGATGAGTTGTTTTATCTTGTTTCTTCATATGGAAATTGAGAATTAGGATTTTACTGGAAAATTTACTGTTATGAGAATCTTTAACATTTGGGTTTGATTTGTGTCTTTGATCACAGGCGGAAGTGCTTAAAACCTCGTCAACACCATAGAAAACTGCAGCTTCCCACAGCCCTCGAGAGTTCCAAAAGAGATCAGTCAACTTCCATGTCGCACATCAACTTGCTGTTTTCACGTCGGGAGTCGGAATTCCCTGGCCCGCTCTCTGTCACCAGTCATGGCCGCCCGGACGCCCCGGGCAAGAAGGAGCTGATGAGCGGGGTCCATTTAGAAATGATGTCTTCCAACGGCGAGGTGGACATGCACACCCCGATGCTGAAGCTTTCCTACAGTACCTCACAGGAATTCAGCTCTCGGGAGGAACTTCTCTCTCATAAGGAAGAGGACAAAAGCCAAATCTCCTTTGATAACCTGACACCGAGTGGGACGTTGGGAAAAGACTACCGTAAGTCCGTGGAGATCTTTCCCTTAAAGTCCAGGAAATCCATGGAAAGAGAAGGCTATGAGTCCCCTGGCAACAGTGACTACAGGAGGAGTTACAATGCCATGCTCTCACAGCCTTTGTTTGAAAAGCAAGACAGAGATGGTCAGGCCTCCATCAACCACATTTCCACGGGAAGCAAGCTCACCATTCAGGAACATATGTACCCCGCGCCTTCATCTCCTGAAAAAGAACAGCTGCTGGACCGCAGACCTACCGAATGTATGATGTCGCGGTCAGTAGACCACCTGGAAAGACCAACATCTTTCCCTCGGCCTGGCCAGTTGATCTGCTGTAGTTCCGTGGACCAGGTCAACGACAGCGTTTACAGGAAAGTATTACCTGCCTTGGTCATCCCCGCTCACTATATGAAACTCCCAGGGGACCATTCCTATGTGGGCCAGCCCCTGGTCGTTCCAGCTGACCAGCAGCTCGAAATAGAGAGACTGCAGGCTGAGCTCTCCAGTCCTCACGCCGGGATCTTCCCACACCCCTCCTCGCAGATCCAAGCCCAGCCCTTATCTTGCCAGGCAATCTCTCAGCAGCACTTGCAGGATGCAGGGGCACGGGAGTGGAGCCCGCAGAACGCATCCATGTCAGAGTCTCTCTCCATCCCAGCATCCCTGAACGATGCGGCCTTGGCTCAGATGAACAGTGAGGTCCAGCTCCTGACCGAAAAGGCTCTGATGGAACTTGGGGGTGGGAAGCCGCTCCCACACCCCCGGGCCTGGTTCGTCTCCCTGGACGGCAGGTCCAACGCGCACGTTAGACATTCCTACATTGACCTCCAAAGAGCTGGAAGGAACGGAAGTAACGATGCCAGTTTGGATTCTGGTGTGGATATGAATGAACCAAAATCTGCCCGGAAGGGAAGAGGAGACCCCTTGTCTCTCCCGCAGAACCACCCACCCGTCCAGGAGCATCCGCAGAAAGAGCCGAGGGCCACTGACGGCACTGCCTACACGCAGCTCGTGTACCTGGACGACATGGACCAAAGCGGAAGTGAGTGTGGTACCACCGTCTGTACCCCTGACGACAGTGCCCTGCGATGCTTGTTGGACAGCTCCAGCCGGAGGAGCGGCAGCCAGCTGCCCAGCCTGCAGGAGGAGACGACCAAACGAACTGCAGATGTCCCCCCGGAACCATTAGCCAGTCCCGAACAGAGCCGATCTGCTCATGAGGACGAGGAGGACGAAGACGATGACGACGACCAAGGAGAAGACAAGAAGAGCCCCTGGCAGAAGCGGGAGGAGAGACCCTTGATGGCATTTAACATTAAATGAGCTATCGCACAGCCACCCAACAGTGGAATATAACAAAATTGCCAAAAATTCTTTCTTAAGGAAGCGCTTACCTGTTTGCAGAGGAAGTCCAGCAACGGCGACCGTGGGAAGTGGACTTTTCCTGCATTACCATTTGCTGTGTAAATGTTAGAAAGGAGTTCAAGTTATTACTCAGATAAAGGATGTGTTCATGGAGGCCTCACCTCCAGGGAGGTGGCGAACGTAGGTGAACCTAGTGTCTGAATGTCATTCCACGTACTTGACATGCCCACCCCCCCAGGACACTGAAAAACCACAAGTGATGTTGCTGGGTTCTGATGATAACCTCAATTCTCCCTCAGATCCTGGGAACAGACGAAACTCTTTTTGCATTGCTTGAATCGATTTTATCACGATGATGCTCCTGTGAAGTTATTATTGAGAAATTAGCTTGGCACCTAGTGTCTCGAGGTATGCGTTATCTCAACGGAAAGCTATGCATTGCTGCTTCGTGGTCTGTCTTTGCTTCGATTTTCGCTTTGGTTAGGTTGCGTTTGGGGTTTGCTTTTTTAAAAACAGTTTGGTTGTAAAGATTTTCTTCCTTTCTTTTCATCTGTCCTGCTTCTCAGTGGTTTATTTCGGTGTCTCCTTTCAGGAATTCCTAAGTGTCATCTCTTCACATCCAAGCCTTGTAATGAAATCGTACTGAAGTTTTTCTCAGCTAAGAGTCCTTCAATTCTGGTCCCATTAACTCCAAGTGCCTTTTTTACAGTGACAACAGACAGTCCCTCACTTTGTTTTGCTCTGTTTGTTTTTCTTAACTCCTTTAATTGAACTGCCTGGATTTTATAAAGTTATGAGATGATACCCCTTTTTCTTTATATTGCATGCTGCCAAGTGCCCATTTGTGCTCAGAATTCTCATTTTGACGCGGTGTACTCTCTAGTTCTCCTGTGTGACGTGGATTCTGTTTAGCTGAGTAGACTAGAGGACACTTAGAGATGCCCGTCCCCTCTCCATCCCTTTGGCCACTAGCCACCATTATGGTTTCATTGGCTGTTTGTATATACGGTTACGTATTAACTCTGGAATCCTATGGGCTGACCTTTGCTCACCAGATATGGAGTATGGAGTGAGCAAGTGCACCGAATGTGACTATTAAATAAATCCTATGTACTATCCGAAAGTGCCAGAATGACTCTTCTGTGCATTCTCCTTAAAGAGCTGCTTGGTTATCCAAAAAGGAAAATTCAAAATAAACTCTGAAGAAGAAAAAAACCTGTTTTGTGGTCCTTGTCATTCATTCTGAGCCATTTTTTGTTTCAAAGTTGTTAGTAAGAAGTTCTTATTCATTCCTTAGCAGTCTGAAATGCTGGTTGTTGGGCTTAGATTTAAAGACTGCCACCTAGACACCTAGGAATTTCCAGTAGGGTTAAAATTGTTAAAATCCACCTTCGTGTTTAATTTCATTCAAGAACACGAGGTAGCATTTTGTGGTGTTTCAGAGAGGGAGAAATGTCTGCATTTACAAGAAACTGATGTTTCTTTTATGTTCAGTATTGATCCACCTTGGACCAGCTTCAAAAAAATTTCATTAAAATGACCAGAATCATCCCAGAGGTGTAAAACTGGGCATCGACGTCCTTAATGGAGATGTCAGGACATAGAACAGATTGGTGGAAATAAATTAAGCTGGTGTGTTTACAGCTTCCTTACAAAATCTTTATTTGTGAATTCCATGCAGGCAGAAAACCTATCAAGCTGATTTTTTCGTATTCTAATTTCTCGAATGTTGATGTATTCTGCTTTTAAGCAGGAAAACAGTTGCGAGACACCCCAACAGTGCTGGGGCATCTCAGTGGATGGCAGTCTGGTTTAACAAGTGAGGGACCATTTGGGAGTGAACATTATCACCAACAGGTGGCAGGCGAGCCCTTGCAGACTTCACTAGAGTCCAGGTGAGGGCCATTGGTCAGTTACCCTCCAAAGAAAAAGTAAGTGGCCTCTCCAAGAATACCCAGAGCCAGACATAGGTGACTGGAGAATGCTGGGAGATCCCAGCCCTTACAGCCCTGCCTAAGGTTGCTGCCAATTCAATCACCTCCTTAAAGCATCGGTGTCCAAAAGAGCTTGCGTTACAGTGCTCGTTAGCGGTGAAAAGTAGGTAACAACTTAACTGTCAATACTGATCATGGGAGATTTGGCAGGAAGATTGGGAGGGGGCAGTCTGACTCCTCCTCTTCAAGTGGGACATACCTGGAAAGGACCGAGTAGCCAGCAGTGGTCATAAGACACTGTGTGCCTAGGAAGACAAGGGTTTGCCAAAGGGAAATTGGTTCTGCCAGAGACGAAGCTTAACTCGTTTTACACTCATCCAAAATGAGGCTCAGAGGTTAACATTTTTGCTCAGGGTGCCGACACTGATCACCAGGCTAGAACTGTCTGGAGAGAGCACCGTGACTGCGGATTTTAAACATTTCATTTCTCTTCTCTCTAGCCTAATGAGGGTAAGATATGTCACAGTGGTCCGAATCCAAAGGCATCTTGCTTACGCCACCTAGTGGTGAGCTCCCATCTGCCTAGTAAGGAGACTGATCTGGACCAAAGCTGTTCAGGGCTAGCGCAGGGAAGAGGGGGTGGGTGCCCAGGGATGACTCGGAACTGGTTCTGCCCTCCAGGTGGGATGAGTGAGGAGACGGGGACTGACGTTTGTTGAGTCTCTACCGTGGAAACGATCTATTAGGAACAGTAGTGCATTCAATCCTCAAAATTCATTCTCCTTTGTTTTGCACCTGACTAAACTGAGGCTGAGCGGTTAAGTAATTGAGGTCACTCAGAAGCGGTGCTCTTCTGCTTAAACAACCAGCTCCCTGGCGATGAGTGCATTTAAGTTATAAACGTTCCTGATAAGGGATGTGTAGGACACAACTTAGAAATCATAATAAAATACATGATACTCCACTGTAAGTTCCATTTGACAATTGGTTCCCACAGAATTCTTTCGTTGGCTTTTGTCATAGCCAACCTGTTATTGCAATTGACAGAAGGGTGTAGTTCTGACATGAACATTGATTGATCTTTTTTATATTAATGATTAAGGTGAAACAACGAAGATACATGTCAGAACTTGCAGGCGTTTGTCAATCACGGAGTGACTTCTTTGCTGAATCAGACGATAGTTTTGGAATACAGGAAGAATATTTTCTCAATTTTTTGTGCTATTTGCAATGCAATGGCTCCAGACATGATATAGTTTTAAGTTTAATCTGCATGATTAACATTTTCTGTCACTTTCTTAAATCTAGACATTCAACAAATCAAGCCTCAATTTGTAGCATGTGCCCATTTCCATGGTATAAATACTCCTGGCATGGCCAATTTCAAGCAACCAGTGTGACATCATTGCACACAAGAGTTGTGAAGAGAGGCACAGTGGCACACAGTTCTATTTCCACCAGATACAATAAAGGTAAGGAACCTCAAGAGCATTGTCAGACTTACAGTTGATCCTCATTATTTATGGATTCCATATTTGTGTATCCGCCTACTTGCTAAAATTTGTAACCCCAAATCAATCATCACTGTGCCTTTGCGGTCATTCACAGACGCCTGCAGAGCAACGTGAAATTTGAGTTGCCCAACAGGCGTGTTCCCAGCTGGGTCTGAACCAGCAATGCTCTGCCTTCTTGTTTCAGCTCTCAAACTGCACACATGTCCCTTTTTTGCTGCCTTTTGAGTGGCACATTTTCTGCATTTTTGTTGTTTAAAATGGCCCCCAAGAGTGAGGCTGCAGTGCTGTGTAGTGTTCCGAAGCGCTGGAAAGCTGTACATGCCTAATGGAGGGACTGTGTGTGTTAGATCAACTTTGTGCAGTCATGAGTTCCGCTGTTGGTGTGAGTGCACTGTTAATGTATCGACAATATGTATTAAATGTCTTTGAACAGAAACACACAAAACAAGGTGATACATTGATCGCTTGATGAAAATGCCATGACCAGAGGCTTGCAGGAACCCAAGGCTGTATTTCTCCTAGAAGCAGCGGTTCTAGCATCGTATTCGCCAATTCACTGCTCAAAGCCACCTTATAGAACATAACTCCAGCAAATAACAAGAACGGACCGTGATAAAAAATTAGGAAGCGATGAGCTTGCAGTAATTCTTAGCTTTGTTTTTTACAGTACTTTTTAAGATTAAACTATTATTAATTTATTTATTTACTATGTTTTTAAACTAAATTATTTAATTGTAAACTTGTAAAATATAATTTTTAATAATGGCTTTGCCTGGCAACTGACTTGCAAAATTCCTGACATCTGCGTCATCTCTCATAAGTCCACTCTGGGGTGCCACGAGCTAGAAGGAGGCAGCGTAGGAACAAGGTCTGCCCGACTCCAAACCTGGCCTCTTGCTTTTTGAAGCCTCACGTGGAAACCCTTAATTAGGATAGAAAAATCTAGGTGCAACAGCTCGCCAGGCTTTAGTGTCACTTGGGGTGCAAGATGGGCAGTGTTCGCTGGGGAAAGAACCGTGTACATTCCCATGGTTCAGGTCTGGCTGCGGAAGTTGGGAGAGTTCCCTAAACCATGTCAGGAGATAAGCAACGTCATTTAAATGACAGAGACCCTGTGCTTTTGGAACTTTACTGAGTATAAACTAATGAGAGAAATGCTAAAACAGTGAGGCAAAGTGTCCAAGAGAATGAGACCAGTACCAAAAAAACCCCATAAAACCTAAAAATAATCAGGCCACAAGTATGATAAACTCTATGATGTCTTGTGTTCATCCTCTCTTAAATTTTACTTTTGCAGACCTATATTTGGAGGACAGGGGGACAAAAATGAGTGCGGTTATAGATAGAAATGTGTGGTGATTTTTCAGCTATTTTGAAATTCCATGATTTCTTTTCTTTTTTGTCTTTAGATTTTTTTTAATTGAGGTATCATTGACATACAACATTATATTAGTTTCAGGCGTACAACATAATGATTCAATATTTGTATATATTGTAAAATGATCACCACAGTCAGTCTAGTCAACATCCATCACCATACATAGTTACAGAATTCTTTTTCTTGTGATAAGAACTTTTAAGATTGACTCTCTTAGCCACTTTCAAACATGCAGTACGATATTATTCACTACAGTCACCATGCTGTACGTTACATCCCCACGACTTATTTATTTTACAACTGGAAGTTTATACCTTTTCCATGACTTTTTGTTTGCTATCTTGACATTATAATTAAGGCAAGTTGCAGATATGTTCTGGGACTTTGATGACACCCCTTGATCTCATGGAGAAGCTGCTGAAGTGGGCGTGATGGTTGTCAAGATCCGCGGAATAGGAGAAGGTGGGCCGTGGAGGGAGAGGAAGCAGTTGACGTAAGAGATGGGGGAGAGATCCAGTGAGCTCTTTAGGTGAAGTAGAAATTGCAAGCTTTTTTTTTTTCCTGAAAACCGTATTTTCAAAGCTGTGGGTATAAACACACACCAGGATCCCTGGTAAATGTTTTTGTCGTTCTTTACAGTGATGGTGACTTTTTTAATGCTGATAATCATTCCTAGGAGACCATTTACACCCCATCAGGACGTGTAACATGAAAGAGCCTTAAATGTCACAGGGGAGGAAATTGAAGCCAAAAATGTGAAGACCTCCATACTGCAGGCAGTGAGTGACCACATAGTGTATCTTAAGTCTGTTCGGGCTGTGTAACAAAAATACCGTAGACTCAGTGGCTTATAAACAACAAATGTTTATTTCTCACAGTTATGGAGGCCAGGAGTTTGAGATCGGGGCGCCAGCATGACCCAGTGAGGGCCCTTTTTCTGGTTCTTAGCTGGCACCTTCTCTCTGTGTGCTCAAATGGTGAAAGAGGTGAGGGATCTCTGTGGGTCTCTCTTATAATGGCAAGAATCCCATTCCTGAGGGCAGAGCCCCCGTGACCTAACCGCCTCCCAAAAGCTCCAGCTCCTGATAGCATCACTTTGAGCATCAGGATTCCAACATCTGAATTTGGGGGGATGTCATGCAATGACATGGGACAGGGCCCCATCTCCTGCCACCTGGCCCTGTGTGCGTCCACCTCCTCAGGCCACTTCTCCATCCCCTGTGCTTTCTGGCCAGCTCTTCTGCACCCTCTGCCGTCCGTTCACATTCCGTAGACAGTAGATAGTCAATAATCTGAGTAAAGGCATTGTAAGCCACCCTAATCAGTGAAATCCTAGGACTGTGGGAAGAATTCTGAACTGGGACTCAGAACACCTGGGTGCCAGACCCGACTCCGGGATCAGACAGGTGGTATCTGCTCTGCTCACCTCTCTGACGGGGTTGACTTCAAATGAAACAATGAATATTAAAGTTCCTTGTAAACTGTTAATTATGGTACAAATATAAGTTGTTACTCTTCTTTGAATCTTGTAGTTCCCTAATCTTGTTGTTACAGTGTAGCAATGATCATTTCTTGTTACACCAGCTGCTTTTCAGCTGCTTTTTTAGGAAAATGGTAGGCAAAACAACAGGATCTCTTCTTTCCCATGCTCACTGCTTTCTAGAAGCTTCAGCTGCGTGATCTTTCCCTTTACACAGCACTAGAATGCTTTGCCAAGTGTTTGACATTGACCAGGGACTCAGTGAAGGTGCAACCTCTTTCCACGTTGATCTAGAAACGTGTATGAGACACTGCTTACAAAGCAATAACGTTGAGCTAGCTGCCCAAGAACCACAATTGATTTGCTGCCGGCCACACAGATAATACACGACAGCAGCCTATTCATGCTTCAATTTAGTTGCTCTTGGAGGAAGATCACGTGCTTGTAACTTCAGAACAGCGGTGCCCAAACCCGGATGCACACTAGCATCACCTGGGAGCTGGAAAAAATACTGAAATATTTGGTCCCCACCACAGACCAATCAGAATCAGAACATGAGCACTGGGATTAAAAAAAAAAAAAAACACTCCCCAGCCGATTCTGATGATAGTCAGGTTTGCAGACCACTGCTTTAGAGATTCTGAAGATACTTTACAGTGTGCTCGCACCTTCCATTGGGTACCTCAGGGAATATTTCTAGGGTAGGTTAGCCGGGCTGCCCTACATTTGCATTTGGGGAGGGCAGACATGTCCAACAGCAATCCCCCAAGCCAAGCGGATGTGCCTAACAGATGTGAACAGGGCTCTCCACTGCTTCGTTCACGTTGCCTGTTGAAAACCTGTGTGCTGGCAAACCCTGGCTTCTGTCCTCTGTGCCGTTCATGGTTATCACACCCACAGCCATTTCCCAGCACTGCCTGTGAAGGACTCCATGGCTGTATCTGCAGCCCACACCTGCTATTGGAATTCAGACTCCAGTTCTAACTGCTGCCTGGGCATCTCCATCCAGATCACCCCCAAGCACCTCAGTGTCAACTTGTCCCAAGATGGCCTCGTCCTACATCATCCTGTGAGTCTGCCTGCTCCCCCCTCAACAAAGCCCAATTCCCGTCAGAATGGCTATAATTAACAAAACAAGAAATAACAAAGGTTGGAGAGGATGTGGAGAAAAGGGAATCCTCTAATACTGCTGGTGGGAGTGCAAACTCGTGCAGCCACTGTGGAAAACAGTATGGAGATTTCTCAAAAAATTAAAAATACAAGTACCATACAATCCAGCTATCTCACTACTGGGTATTTATCCAAAGAATGTGAAATCAATAATTCAAAGAGATTTATGCACCCCTATGTCCATTATAGCATTACTCACAATAGCCAGGACGTGGAAGCAACCCAAGTGCCCACCAATGGATGAGTGAATTAAGATGTGTGTATATACACAATGGAATACTACCCAGCCATAAAAAAGACAACATGGATGGACCTTGAAGGTATTATGTTGAGCGAAATAAGCCAGACAAAGACAAAACTGTATGATTTCACTCATATGTGTAAGATAAACAAAACCATGGATAAATAGAACAGATTAGTGGTTACCAGAGGGGGAGGGGGTGGGGGGAGGAGGAAAGGGTAAAGGGGCGCATCTGTATGGTGATGCATAAAAACTAGACTATTGTTGGTGAACACGATGCAGTCTATACAGAAACATATATAATAATGCACACCTGAAATTACACAGTTATAAGCCAATATGACCTCAAATAATTTTTTAAAAACCCCACAATTCTGTATTCTCTCCTTCAACATAGTATACAGATTTGGCTGTATTTTAGTATGCATTTATTTTGTTTACTCTCCTTCAATGATAAAGAACTTTCATAAAAATTTGTCTCTTGATACCCCTTGATCCAAATAAAATTTTTCTTAAAAAAAAAACAATCCTAGCTTCCTCCCACACCTCCTACCCCAGTAAATAGCCGCACCATCCACAGTTTCCCAAGCCAGAAACCTAGGGTCAGCCTCTGTCAACCTCACCACCCGGATTCAGGCACCACATCCTCTCGGTTCCACCTGCTGTCAGGAAACAGTGTGAATGTTTCATGTTTCTGGCTGGCCAGGGCTCTCTGAGCAAACTTCACTGGATCCCAGGTTTAGGGATGAATGAAGGTAACCAGCCCTTGGAAGACAGAGGGAGGCAATTACTCCCGAGATGTACAGGCTCGTCTCCCCTGGAGCCGTTCGTGGATCTTCACTCACGTTCGCTGTACCACATAGCGACCCCCTTCTTTTCCCACAGAGGATTTGCTCCCGTTAGAAAGTTGTCTTCTCTCCCTCTGGAGGAGATGGGGCAGCTGTGAAGTAGTTCCTTTGCAAGCTCCAAAACTCATCATTTGGGGGTTCCTCTCCTACAGTACAGACCCCCTTAAATGTGCAGTGTGACGTCTGCCCTTGTCACATCGCCCCAAGGGGTAAAGTGGCGCAGAGAGTAAAGATATTTTTTAAGTAAATAATCAGTCTGCCTCTGATCCAGAAACCTCGTTTTTGCTGTCAGGATAAAATAAATACTTGTATAAAGACTTATCATATGCTGAGTATCTCCCAGATGTTTCCCTCCTGTCCCCACCCCATTTCTAAGCAACACCTGCTGTAAGGGCCCCTCTGTCCCCCTCAGTCTCACCATTGAAGCCCATGGTGCCGCAAGGGGGATGGACAATCGGATCACGTCACTGCTTATGTTTGACAGTGTTCTTGCGGTTGCAAATGGCAGAAACCAAACTCCAAGTGGCATAAATTAAATGAAGGACTTCATTGGGAAGGGAGATTCAGCAGGCAGGTGAAACAAGGTGTGATACTGTGATTTATAATAAGAAATATATAATTGGTCTTCATCCCCATACCTGGCAGAGAACTCCTAAAAGCCTTCAAATTTCCCAAGTGACGAGAGTGATAAAGGGTCTTGATATTCATAACAAACCCCTTCGAACCACACCAGAGTTGATGTTAATGAGGTGACTTTTGGAAAGCACCCCAGGATGGGGGCTGGTTGCCAGGGGAGCCAACCATGTGATTAGACAATTGGAACTTTCAGTTCCACCCCCTGACCTCCGGGGGGAGCGGAGGGGGCTGGAGGTTGCATTGATCTCCAATGGCCAATGATTTAATGAATCATGCCTATGTAGTGAAGCCTCCATAAAAAACCCAAAAGGGCAGGGTTTGGATAGCTTCCGGGCTGATCAACATGTGAAGCTCTGGGGAGAGTGGGGCCCCTGGAGAGGGCAGGGAAGCTCTGTGCCGCTTGCCCTATGCATCTCTTCCATCTGGCTGTTCCTGAGTTACATCCTTTTATAATAAACCAGGAATCTAGTGAGTAAACTGTGTCTCAGAGTTCTGTGAGCCACTCTAGCGAATTAATGGAACCCAAAGAAGGGGTTCCTTCAATTTATAGCCATTTGGTCAGAAGCACAGGTGACAACCTGGACTTATGATTGGCTTCTGAAGTGGGGACAGTCTTGTGGAACTGAGCCCTTAACCTGTGATGTCCAGGTAGACAGTGTGGAATTGCGTTAAACTGTAGGACACCCAGCTGGTGTTGGAGAATTGCTTGGTGGTGTTGGAAAACCCCCATACACCCGCTGTGGTGTCAGAATAGTACAAGGGAACCAAACCACAAGAGACAGAGGTGTAATTATAACCCCATGAAGCATTTCGTGTTTATAGACTGCTTTCATAACGTGTTATCTCATCTTGATTCTCACAACTTCCCTGTCATATAGCTAAAGCAGGTGATGTTAACCCACTTTTGCATCCAAAGATACTGAAATTAAGTGTATTGCCCAGACAGTGGTACAGACCCAGGATTTGAACAGAAACTCAGATGCTTTGCCCAGAAGTGTGATAATCTCCCCACCGCACCCACCTGCCTCACAGAGATTAATTCCAGGGCTGGTAACAGCCTAACACTGACTATTTCCCATGTCTCAAGCAAGGTTCTAAGCACTTCCCATGGATCAACTCATTCAATCATTTGATCTCACCATAGCCTGTGAGGTCAATGCTTCTGTCATTTCACAGACAAGGAAAGTGGAGAAGTAGAGTCACTTACCTTATGGACCGATGCTCTCTGCAGTGCTTGTGAAACAGTGTTGTTTTCTTATGGAAGGCTAAAAATTTTGTTTCCCAGAATGCTAACAATTTGACAAATAGTATAACATAATTATAAATTCCTTCAGGAAACATGGTGGTGATGACTGATCCTGTGAGCCTTAGAAAGATAACTTGGTACTGACTCCCCAGTGTGGGAAGTTCTGGAGTGCTTTGACATCAGTCTCTCCTTCAAGGCCAGAGAAGGTAGGAAAGTAGGTTCAAGTACGATCGAATGCCAATGGTGGGAAGTGTCATGTTCCAGATCAGGAGACACACAAAAGGGGTGTGTTGATGATGAATATAAAAAAAACTACTTGGGGGCTGGCCTGGTGGTGTAGTGGTTAAGTTTGCACGCTCTGCTTTGGTGGCCTAGGGTTCATGGATTCAGATCCTGGGTGCAGACCTACACACCGCTCATCAAGCCATGCTGTGGCAGTGTCCCACATACTAAATAGAGGAAGACTGGCACAGATGTTGGCTCAGGGCTAATCTTCCTACCAAAAGTAAATGAATAAAAATAAAAGAACTACTTGGAAATAGAACAGAACTCAAACTGCATTGGAGATCAATTCCATTTTCCTTTCAAAGAGGCGGGAAAGACATATTTTCATTTTCTTGAGTGAGAGCAGAGGAAGGTCAACTGTTTCTCAGGGAGGAAGTTTGCCTTTTCCTGGATTGGAGGGTGAAAGAAAGCTGGAGAGAGGCATCTTCAGAGAAGGAGCATCAGAGAGCAGAGATGATCCTTGGCCAGAGAGCCTTTGGAGAGCTCATATGAAAGACAGCTGTTTTATAAGAGATTATTATTCTGCAATACTGAAGCTAGCTCCTCTCCAATCAGTATTGAAATGAGACATAGATCAAAAAATAAAGAGCCAAAGATGTCATCGTGAACTGCAATGAAGTATGAAGTTACGTGAGCATCAGCTGTCTCTCAATATGAACTAGCGCTATAGTCGTTCCTTCTGGTCTATTAAGAATACAACACACTGTTTTAGACTTAACTTTTTCATTGAGCTAACAGAACAAAATTTGGACCTTCGGGAAAATCTTATGGTTGGAAAAGGCACGTATACATCCAGAAACACATTTACTGAATTAATGATATGGGCTATTTATTCAACTAAAATTTTAACGCAGTGAAGGTGCAAATCAAGAGGGAAAGAGGAAATGCAATCGCCTCTAAGAACAGAAATCTCATCTTTCATTCATTTTATATCTTGAGACTTGCACAATGGGGTGTGTGTGAGTGTGTGTGTGTGTGTAAAAGAGAAGAAAGACTGTGTAAGAGCTCAAAAGAAACACTGGCTGATAGGGGGCCGGCCCTGTGGCACAGTGGTTAAGTGCGCACGTTCTGCATCAGTAGCCTAGGGTTTGCTAGTTCGGATCCCGGGTGCGGACATGGCACCGCTTAGCAAGCCATGCTGTGGTAGGTGTCCCACATATAAAGTAGAGGAAGACGGGCATGGATGTTAGCTCACGGCCAGTCTTCCTCAGCAAAAAGAGGAGGATTGGCAGCAGATCTTAGCTCAGAGCTAATCTTCCTCAATTAAAAAAAAAAAAAAAACTGGCTGATCAATGAATTTACTAAAAAATGATGAAAACAAAGTTACTGAATCATGTAGTAACTTTGGTCTTTCCTCTATTTATAAAACATGTAAGTTATTTGGCAGACGAAAAGCCATTTGCTAAATTTTCTCAATAATCCTTCTTCCTCTAAATTCCTAGACATAATACCAAAATGACAATTCTTTACACGTGTTCAAAGATGAATTTTCTGTGCCTCTTTTTAGCTAATAACTCTTTCTCTGGGAATGACGCCAATAGACAGGGTGGAGCCCAGTGGCCCCTTTACTATGGGAGTAAAGTGATTGGTCCACATCCCCAGTGATTGATCCAGATAGGGGCCAATCAGAGTTCTTCTTGGGTCTTTTTTTTTTCCCTAGAGCTGGGAAAGGGAGGGCTGGAGCTTGAGCTGCATATGTGAGACTCTGACGTTGTTAACAGTCACATCCCTTTAATTATCTGAGCCACTCCACTAACTTTCCAGTCAAGTTCCCATTTTGCCTAAGACAGCCAGGCCACAATAAGAGAGAATGAACTTACACACAGAGAAGAGCTGAGAGGAGCGTCCTGGCAGTGTTCGAGACTCTGGTTCTAGTTGCTTCCAAAACTCGACTGTGTCACTGCCATTCCCATCATTTTATTATTCATCCCCTTCCTTCCATTATTTAAAATGTTCCAATAACCTTCCAATAAATTCCCCTTTGTTTTCAGCTAGTTCAAGTTTGTCACTAGTAGCTAACCGAACCCCAAAATAAAACATGCTAGAGCCCAGATGTAGCCCAATAAACTGAGGAGTCGCGCTCCTGGTTAAAAACCTGTGCGTGATTTTTCAGGTCCAACCACAGGCAATTGCAAAGCTTCACCTGGCACGCCTCTCGGGGGAAGTCGCCCTCCCCGCCCCAGACTTGGTGCCCTGGCTGTGGACGCAGTCTCTGAGGGGACTCGCAGCCCAGGACGCAGGCGTCCCCTGCCCCGGGGCCATGAAATGGCAGGAGCCTGTTGAGGCCTGCTCTGCAGTCAGGCTTGATCCTGGCGTCTGCGCTCATCCTCGCCTGGCGCCATTCCACAGGGAAAACGGAGCGTTGGGGGAGCTGGCACTGTTTCCCGTGTAACCTCTGGCTCATACTAAGTGATAAGTGATTAAAGCCTTGACTGTTACTTCCAGTTTGGCGTGTGGTCTTAATTGAGCACCTCCACAGCTGGCAGCTCAGCTCTTGAAACAGTGAGAATAGGATGTCTATTTGCCTTAAGTTATGCAAACACGTTACAACTTACACGTTTGAAGGCATGCTGTGTTTAAAAAGGTAAATCAACTGGAATATATACTTCTAGAAGTTTTTAACGTGACTTCTATGGAAGAATATGCAAATTTTCATGGGATGGCCTGGTGGCCTAGTGGTTGGGTTCCTGGGCTTGGATCCCTTGCACTGACCTAGCACCCGTCAACAAGCCCCCCTGTGGTGGCATCCCACATAAAATAGAGGAAGATTGGCATAGATGTTAGCTCACTGACAATCTTCCTCACCAAAAAAAAAGAAAACAGAATTTTCATCATAAAATCATAAAATCCTAGATAACTCATACCACCCAATTATTGCATCCATAAATCACCATGACAAAAAAACAGATTCTCATTTTGCTACATTTCAGATGCTCTCCATTCTATAAATGAGAACTCAGGAGCATTCTTGACTTCCCCTGCCTTTGAGTTATAGTATTTTCCCATGATAGATACAAAGGTACATAAAAATCATGAGTTTTGTGAATGGTAATCAAAATCATTCTCTAATTCGGTTCACAAAAACACAGCCTCCACCCTTGACATTAAGGAGGTAGTGAGAACAAAGATTGTCATCAGAGCTGGGATGCAGAAAGTGTCTGATTAACAGTGGGTGAGTTTTTAAATTAATTTACTTGTCTTTTAAATCCTGTGTTTGGGTTGACTTAATTGTTTATAATTAATTTTAAAAGTCTTCTCTTCCTCCTTTTCTTCTTAACTAACTCGGCGTCTCTGTTCCTTTTAGCCCTCCATCAAAGTTTCCATCCACCTTGGCAGGGCCATCTACGAACTTGCTTAGGATCAAATCTATTTGTGACTGACTTTATGATTGCACGTTGCCTTAACTGTATTATAAGCTCATGGGACAGAAAATAAACATATGAGCCACTCCCCGACCGAGGCTTCTATGTCAATGTCCATCACAGCTGTCATTTTAGGAATAGGTGCCTTTTCTGCCAAGACAAAGCCTGGTAGACTTAACCAAAGTCCAAAGGTAAAATCGGTAAGGACTAAGATGATAAGGATAAGAGGGGAAGATCCGAGGAGGAGGTGAGACTCACACTCAGTTTAGAAAGTCAAGTGAGAACGTTTTCAGAGAAAGGGGGGAAGAGGAGGCCATGGGAGCCAAGAGTAGGATGAGGTCAACTTCCAGTCTGATTTGCCAGGACTCAGCTATCTGATTCCCCAGTTGTGTTTCTCTGAACGTTTGTTCTTTGTGTCTAAGACTCTAGATCGATGTGCCTAGGTGTAGGGCTGAACTTGCCACCACGCAACATCTTCAACTTCTCAACTGTACCTTAATTATTTATTTTAATGGAATTAAAAATTTGTAATCCTGCTATTTGTGACAACATGGATGGAGCTTGAGGGCATTGTGCTAAGGGAAATAAGCCAGATAGAGACAGACAAATACTGCATGGTATCACTTATATGTGGAATTTTTTTAAAATGTCAAATTCATAGAAATAGAGAGCAGAAAAGTCGTTGCCAGGGGCCGGGGGTGGGGGAAATGGGGGAGGTTGGTAAATGGGTACAAACTTTCAGGTATAAGATGAATAAGGTCTGAGGATTTAATAAAATATAGTGACTTTAGTTAACACTGTATTGTATAATGGAAATTTGCTAAGAGTGTAGAATTTAAATGCTCTCACCCAAAAAAGGGTAAATATGTGAGATGACGGATGTGTTAATTAAATGGTAGGAATCCTTTCACACACACAAGAATTTAGCTTTATCCTTGGGGACGTTAGCTGTCAGATGATGGCATCTGTGGTGAGTCAGAATCTCTTGGTTTTTAGGAATACCATAGTAACCATGATGTTTTTTTATTTGAGAATAACCTTTGGAATAATTAGAAAAATGCCTTAGCATGACTCAATATTTTTTCTTCCTCTGTCCTCTGAGGCCCGTAACATTGACCTGCCCTAGGAATTCAGGATTCCAGAAACCCTTGATGGATTAAGTCACCACATTCTCGGTAGGATCACTCACAAGGATGATTATCCTTTATCTGTTTCCTTTGATAAAGTCACTCCCGATGCTTTCGGTATGTGAATTTTCCGATAAAATCCTATCCTTGTGCTTCTGTCATCTGTTCCTGTGCTAGTGTGCTGACAGCTGAGACAATAGCGGGGAGATGATTCCATCTGGCTCCTCCTTCCAAGGGTCGTCAGCTCCTGTATAAGAAGTTTTCAAGTTGTTTAAAATGGATAGGAATAGGACATTCACATTCTTGCTGCAATTGTGGAACTCCTGACCAGTCGAAGGTCCCCCATATCCTGTGGCCACAGCATTTGCTTCTGTGGAATGTGCTCCAACCCCTTTCCCCAATAAACCGCTGTGATCCAAGAGGCGTGGGCTCCTTCCCATGGGATGCAGGGCCCTCACCCTTGGTTCTCCTAAGAAACTTACAGTTTTGCTGGGGAAACAAATACTCATATTTCAGAAATTAACAATGCAAGTAGACAGGATGTAAGACTTTGACGTCTGTATAGGAAACTGTCACAACCCAAAGGATGACTGAGTTTAGGCTAATTCACCCAGAAAAACTAAAGGGAAAGAGCGGTGTAGGTTTCACGCAGGACTGAAGCCCTGAAACCCCAGAAGATTGTGGGAATAGTTAATTAACAGCTACAGTCAACACACTTCTCCCTTAGAACTGGTCGAGCTCTTAAAATTGTGATCAGAGTGAGCATCCCTGAAAGACAAGTTCTGACCGTTAGAGAAAATGATGCCATGGAATTATTTAAAGTGGAGCCTCAGCTGCCTCTATGTGGAAGCACAGAGGAGGGTTGCCTCTTGTTAAATAACTTTTACAGGCACGCGTGGCACAGAGTTCAGAGACGTCGGCTAGGTCAGGCGCAGATTAATCTATAAACTTCAGCCTTTATTCCCTTAAGAATGAATTTGTCTTGCAAAGAATGCTTTGAATGAATCAGAAAGAGAAAGGACTTGGCCGGAAGTTGACACTGGTATAGCAGAGCATTGGTGCGCAGAACTGACAGAGGAAATGTCTGGTAACTAGTCCCACAACTCTTAGCTCACTTGTTAAAGGGTCATGAGGGAGGGTGGGAGCATTTCGGAGGATTTCTTCAGACAAAACGGTACCGTGATCTCCAGCCACCTGCCCCCGGGCCCAGGGCCAGACCCTGGGGAGTGGGCAGAGAGCCCTGTGGGTAAAGAGGCTGGAGTCACAGGAAGAGAGACATAACCACAACCCTCGTCTCTGACCACATGTTCTCCATTATTGCCGGCCCCACCTGGGAAGAAGAGCAAAGATTTAACACCAAAACAAGCAAAAGATTAGTCATGGGACTGAGCATTCTGATTAATGGAACTCATGTTGTCAGCTAATGGTCTGTAAGACTGCTATTCCTTGTGAGTGACCAGAAATGTCACCGACCTGACAGTTAATAGATGGACGGAAGAAACTTCCCCCACCTCCATCGAAAGACAGCAGGAGGAAACAAAGTGTAAGTCGTGTTTGATTGTGACAAGTCAGACTTCTCTGCTATCCTGGGTATGCTGGTGTGACCTATATTTTCTCCTCCAAGAATGTAGCAGGGTCTATTCCATTTCTTTGGAGCATCTAGGTTCACATCTTGTGTAAAAGCATCGGCTAATTTAAGGAAAGCGTGTTAAGAAAGCCTTTGACAATCGTAAGAAAGAGGAATCCTATTTTTAGGGATTAAAAGATTGACAGTAGAGAGAAGAGGTGGAGGAGGCTGAAAATGTGTGGCAGGACGAGGATGGCTGGAGGTATGTGGAGAGATGCTGGGCCCTGGGCTCTGAGTGGCCAGTCTTTCTCAAGATGCCCCTGTCCTAGCATGGCTCAGAGGCAGCAGAGCTGCTGGACCAAGAGGAGCTGTATAGACCTGGACCACAAAGGTCCAGCGGAAACCCATGAGGAAAGACTACTCCACAGGAGTCCCCAGTTGCCACCCCAATGCACTGGTGCCACTTAAGACCCCTGGGCATGTCTCTACAATCTTGGGGGGGGGTGGGTGGTCCCATAATGACTAAGATGGAATTTCCCACTAATCCAGGGGCCTGGGTCTCAGATTCACATCTAGGAGCCCTTAAAAACAAATAAATAGATATTCCTTCTTTAAGTTTGTGGATTGAGAGCCATACCCATCACAATAGCAAGAAAAACTTTGGCCTTAAGATGGGGTGGTCAATCAAAGAAATGATCTGCAGGCAGGCAACAGACTGAGATTTTCACCAATTTATGATTTCCAACTTCCAAGATTTAGTTTTTTGTGCCATTAAAAACATTTTTTCTTCCCAAGTTTGTTTCCACGGTAATAACAAGTACATACTGGGTTGGCAGACATGGTATTTTAAGGTGTCCTTGAGAAGAAGCAGGAGAATGTGGGTTTCTCCTAGTGTAGTAGATACCTCTGGGATTGCCTACCAGGCCCCCCTCTCTGGAAACTGCTCTCCCATCCCACCTCATCCCTAGGCCAGAGGAGTGGGCTGCTGGCAGCCACTTGTGTAGAACACGACACCGTTCCCTGCTATTGATCAGGCCATGGATTCTCCAAGTGCACATGGTTGGTGGTCTTCCAGCTTCCATTCCTTCTTGACCATATCACATAGCAGCTGTGCAGCTTGGGCAGGACTGACTGTAGAGCTGGGCCCTGATTTGGCCAAAGATAATAAATATAAACACATCCTGCTCGCCCAGTGATTGGTTGAGGAATGAGCACACGGTCTAAGTTGGTCTAGTTAAAATGAAAGTAAAGACACTTTTGTTCAACCACTGGAGGCGAAAGAAACTCTCTCTTTCTGCACAGTAAAAACTGAAACTCGTAGAGTCATATTGCTAGCAGTAATGAAGTCAGAGGATGCAACTGAAGCAGGAGGGCAAGCCAAAAGAATTACAGAGAACCTATTGGAGCCCTGATCAAACCAAACCTGAAGCCTTCCAATGCCATTGGACTTTTGGAATGTGATCTAATAAATTCCTTTTATTATTTGTCTGTTTGAATTGTGTTTTTTTGCTCCATCCAACATGCAAAATTTGGTTCCATGAAGAGGGAAATCACATGTAACAGACCCTAAAATGTGAAATAAGTAGGGTGGAAAATAGTGAGAACAACTCTATCTATACTGGGCTAGGAAGTTGGCAGTCCTTTGTTTTTTTTTAAAGATTGGCCCTGAGCTAACATTTGTTGCCAATCTTCCTCTCTCTTTTTTCTCCCCTCCCCAAAGCCCCAGAACACAGTTGGATATTCTAGTTGTAGGTCCTCCTAGTTTTTCTAGGTGAGCTGCCACCACAGCATGGCTACTGACAGATGAGTGGTGTGGTTCCACACTCAGGAACCCAACCCGGGCCACCAAAGCTGAGTGCGCCAAACTTTAACCACTAGGCCGTCAGGGCTGGCTGGGCAGTCTTTTTATGTAGCAGCAATAAATTGGAACTCAGTAGATATGCCTGCCAAGATCTAACACCAGATTTGGTAGAAACATTCAAGACGTTGGGGTGTGTTGACCACTTATGGCAGCTCTCCCTAAGATCAGAAAAGATTATTCTGCTCAAATATGATGTTAGCAAATGTCTTAACAGAGCCCGCAATTCATGATACCTGAAAGTATCAAAATCTGGAGGCTGATATGGTTAAAAAAGCCAAACTCTTTCCTTCACATCAGCAGAAGAACATCTTGCAGGAGAGATAAGCAGGGTTCAAGGGAGGCATGACTCCCTTGCTAAAAATAGAGACGGTGCCTCTGGTTGTGTGGATGGTGGACTGCCGTGTGGAAGCAGAGGACAGAATAACTGTGCTTCCCTATCCTAAGTCATTACTTTGAATTCCCTGGGGCAGAAACCTAGAAAGCACGGCTGTTAACCAAGGGCTAGGAATGGCTCGAGACAGCTAACAGAAAGCTAGCTCCAGACGGAAAGGCCGTGCTAGGCTTGCTCTCTGGCTTGGTTACAAGCCCATGAAGTTGATTATATTCTTGCTATACTTAAGTAGAGTTTGTTTCCTTAACTTCAACCTCATGCTACGATATTGGACATTTCCTGTCCATCCTTCTTTTAATTGGATCGAGTTCTGGTAAAGAGATCATTCTGGATGACTCACCGTCGTTGGCTTCCTCCTCCAGTTTTTTTTTTTTTCTTTATTTGGTTGACCCAGGTCATCAGGCCTCCATAAATATGAACGGGAAAATGAAAGAACCCAAAGAACGCTCTCTTAAAAGTAGGCCTGAGTTGGTCTTACTTCCTTTTGTTGTACATGTGTATCAGCTAAGAGAGCAGGAAGAGTTGTTACTGATGCTTATTTCTTTCATAATTTCTGTTTCTTCAGTACTCAGTAATTAGTTTCTCAATTAGGCTGAAGTGTACCTGGGTTCTATGAGGGAGGAGCCAAACAAGCCAGACAAGATCTTCTGATCGTTATTAATTTATGTAGTAGAGGTCTTGTACAATTACATTTTCTAAAAGGATTCCATTTTTAAAAAACAATAACGTTTAGAAACCATTGCCCTAGGCAGTGGCAACAAGGATTTGTTCTTAGCTAGTAATTGTGCTGTTATGCTTTTAAAAAAAGTATGAGAAGGAGAGAGCTGGATAGAAGCAGGTGGCAGCGCAGGTGACAGCGGCACTCCATAATGGAGGGTATGTCCCCGCACGTGGAGCGGGGGCTCCCAGGAAGAAGAGGGAAGTTGGGGGAGCCTGTCCACTCAGCGTCCTCTGGGGTAGCCGCAAGATTTCTGCAGTGGCTCTCAAGGGAAGGATTAGGGCGAGCAGGAGTTACTCAAATGGAGCCATTTAAGGGATTTTAAAAAACTCACCTCAGCAACTGCCCTCAAAGCTGTAGCTCAGAGGAATAAGGAGAAAGGCAGAGAGAGAGGGTCGCTACTCCCAGGTCTTGCTGATGGTTTGGCGTCCTCACAGAACGAGAAGCCAGAAGGCCCTCAGAGGTCACCTGGTCCAGTCTCTTCACTTGCAGATCTAATGAAAGGTAGACCGAGGCTGGTTTCCCTGCCCACGTACAGGTGACCTGCAGCTGTGAAAGGCAATCATAGCCACGGAGCCCACAGTGAGCCCTTTGAAAATGGATCCTCTACTCTAAAGACGGAATTAGATGAGGACCTTCAAAGACAACACATCAGGAACGTGGTATAACTGGCGCGTTATTTCCCGTGCTATTTGCCCTACATATGGATTCCCTGGCATAGTGTATCCAAAGCATTCCACACCAGAAATATCTGGGGGAGTAATGTCTGAAAAATATCTATGCATAAATTACACGTTGCTATTTTTAAAGTGAAATTGCATTAACTATTCCCTGTTCCCTTCTTTATTGGAGAAGCTGGCTCAATTCTGTTAAGCAATAATTCCTGTTGAATGAGAAATTTAGTCCGTCTTTATCTTTCCCATTTTTCTGTTGACTCCCCTTGCACGTGTCTCCATCCTGGAAGGCTGAAGCAATAGAGGACGAGTTCTCTAATAATAGCGTGTGTTTCGTTCATGCGATATCATTCGATATTCAGCAGTTATTTCTCCAGTACTAACCATGCAACAAGCACCAAACGAAGTGCTGGGGATCCAGAGATAAATACGACAGCATTCTGTCCACAAAGCTCACTCAGAAAAGCGGTCCTTGGGTCAAGTGTAATGGATCGTTTTCAAGTTCTGTTTGTGATTATCTCACCTTGTTAGAAACAGGACAAGTAAAGCAGTTTTCCTGTGTGTTGGGGCTTTCCCTGTTGTAAATTGTTATGGCCATGCTGATGTTCAGGGTTCAGATAGGAATGTTTTAAGATGTTCCACAGAAGGTCCAGGTCAGCACAAGATGTGCAGAGAAACACATGGAGGTCTGGTATCGATAAATAGTGCATACCTATGTAAAAATAAATGGGGCAATGCAAGATAAGCCATTTCCGTCTGCTGTGCCAGCCTTAGCAGGGCAGAACAGTGGGAGGCTTTGAAGCACTTGGGCTGGGGAAGAGCTCTATAAGAGGGCTGAGCCATGCAGGGCTGCTGCAAAGACATCTTGCATATTCAGATGACATCTTGAGAGCCAACTTGGCCCTTTCCAACCTTCCACAAGAACCAAGAAAGTAACTGACAGGGGAGTCCCAGGGCCAGCCAAGTCCTGGCTTGAGGAAGTCATTGACATCATTGTGCCCTTCTCCCACCAAATCTTTCCTGAGGAGAAATGTCTAGCCTTTGAGAACCTTCCACCACGGGACCAGGGTTATGAATTAGAATTGGGCCAAGGCTTTCGTTGGCAATTTTTATCTTTTCCTTTTGTTCGCTTATTCATGAATAGGATTTTTAGTTTTCTAAAGCCCAGTGTTAAAGAACGCTGCATTAGATTCAGTCGCTTCGATTATGAGAGAGAACGGAAATGGAATGTCTGTAGCTTCTTCATGTGAGCTCGCAGAAGTCACCCGTAATGCATGACAACTTGGAGAAATGCCGCAGCAGAGGGGTGCAGAGTGTGCTGTGTGACAGCTCACACCGTCACAGTTATTAAAAAAGAAAGTGAGGTCTCAGGACAGCGGGGAATTTAGAAAATTTTGTTGGAAGTAAACCTTCTTTCCTCACCTCTAATGACCCACAGCACAAAGGATTTATTCTGCTCACAGGCAGACATGAGGAACACTCTCTACCTCGTAAAAGAGAGAGGAATTGAAAATAAGACGTAGGAATAGAGAGCTCACGGACACTGGAGGCGAGCCTCTGATATTCCTCCCCTGGTAATGAGCAGAAAATTTGGGGTATAAAAATTTTATACCCCAATTTTTTTTTTAAGATTTTATTTTTTCCTTTTTCTCCCCAAAGCCCCTCAGTACATAGTTGTATATTCTTCGTTGTGGGTCCTTCTGGTTGTGGCATGTGGGACACTGCCTCAGCGTGGTTTGATGAGCAGTGCCATGTCCACGCCCAGGATTCAAACCAACGAAACACTGGGCCGCCTGCAGCGGAGCGCGCGAACTTAACCACTCCGCCATGGGGCCAGCCCCTATACCCAAATTTTTATAAAGGCGGAAGCTGCTGTTTCAGTTTCCTGCTTACTGGTAATGACGAGAGGTGGAACCCCAGCTGGACCTTTTGAATTCTTGGAAGAATCTTTTAAGCTGCATGAATGCGAGGCAAGCAGCCTTCCCTGACCTGAGAGAAAGGTCTAGAAGGACCTTTTATCTTTGGTTTGGCAAAATTCTCTTCCTGAGGAGTGGGCCCACTTACCTCAGGTGCTTAGGGCCATTTGGGAGGGAGTCACATCTCAATCCCCTCTCTGCAGGACTCAAAGTCAGGGAAACCTGTGGAGGGACCCGTTAACTATGAAAAAACTAAATAAAAATCTATAAGTTCCCTGAAATAAGATGACCGTGAGGACTGAAAGAAATGAGACCAGTGAGTAGGAGGAGCAATCAAGGCAGGAATAGCTCCGTCCATGAAGTGGCAGAACCTCTGGGGGCAGGCTGACACCCCAGGGAAGGACTTGTCTGAGAGAACACCTAGTGGAGACCTTTCCTGTCAACAGCGGAGTGGACAGCAGAGTTCCCTCAGGCCACGTGTGGGAGCAGAGAGGCCTGTTCTGAAGTAACCAACTTCCAGGAGATGTTGAAACTTTCTCCAGTTCCATGACTGAACACCTCTTCGGTGTGATGGGGAGGGGCAGCCACGTCCGGGCCCTGAGACTCCGCGCTACAGTGGGTCATAGAGCGTTAGACCTGCTCCTGCTTATCATGTCACGTGGAGGTGGAGACAGAGCATGAGGATGCCCTGGGGCTGGAGGTCTGATTTTATAAAGCTAAGTTGAATGAAAGCCTTTCGGGACTCTAGAGACGTCGGGGTGGGATGGTGGACTGTCTCTGATGGAGTCCAAAGATGGAAATCTGGGATGCCAGGAGTGGGAAGGGGCCAATGCAGGTTCAAGCTGTCCCTTCTTTCCATAAGCCTAAGGCCAGGGGGGGCCACAAGCAAGGAGAGCCACTGTTTACAACTCACCCCCAATCAGACAGAAGGCCTTCGCAGCTGATGCCATCAGGCAAGCTGTAGGCTTTCTACCGCCTGCTTCACACTTTCTCTCTTCCCAGAGAGAAATGCTGGACTTTCAAATTCCCATCCAGGGGCTCATTTGAGACCTTATACAGCCTGTGACCAAGTACAGCCACTTGTGGGGCGACTTACCTGGAGGACCTGAGGAGACTGGAGCCTCAGAGCCAGATAGCATCTGCTTATCTGTACCCAATAGCTGATTGCACAAGGAGCCGAGGACCCACTCCGCCCCTGAGGACCCAGTGAGGTTTCTCAGCGCTGCGTTGTCAGAAACCAAGGGGGAATAAACCTAGGCTGGAGGGTCAGAAGGGAGGACGCAGCATCAGTTCCGAAATCCAGGATCAAAGCCAGACGCAAGACGCCACACAAGGGTAAACAGAAGCAGGCAGTTCACAGCTGGGAATCAAGCGGACCCGACTTACCAGGCCAGGTTCAAGGCGTCAGGTCAGAGCCAGGGCCTGGTCAGGAAAGGGAGCGCTCAGGCAGGAGGCAGGAGGGAAATGGGAGCTGGCATCTCTGTCCACCCTCAGCCTCTCAGTATCCATACTCAACTCATCTAAGAATAAAGGGTGGCTCAGCAGAAGTTTGAAAGGCAACTGGAAATTCAGCTTCTCTGAAACCGAAACACGCTCTTCTTTGTCCTTCCATCAGGCTAGTCTGTGTTGAAAGCAAAGCAGGCTTGTGAGGACCAGGCTGTTCCTCCTCTGCTAAAATTGTGGCAGTCAGGGGCCCACCCACTGTGTAGGGGTTAAGTGTGCATGCTCCACTTCCCCAGGGTTTGTGTGCAGGAATCCCAGCTGTGGACCTATGCTGCGCTTATTAAGCCATGCTGTGGCGGTGTCCCACATACAAACTAGAGGAAGACTGCCACAGATGTTAGCTCAGCAACAATCTTCCTCAAGCAAAAAGAGGAAGAGAGTCAACAGATGTTATCTCATGGCCACTCTTCCTCGCCAAAAAAAAAAAAAAAAAAACCACTGTGTCATTCAAAGGCTCAGGCCATGGTAGAACCCACAGGGCTCAGGCGCTCTAAAGCCCATAGGACAGCTGAACAAAGGCCTGAGCTTCACAGTCAGTCAACTTGGCCTTTACTTTCTTTCAGACTGCGTTTGCCCTCCAGGGAGGTCTGGTTCCTGAAGAATCTCCAAGAAGTAGAGTGACACATGCCATCATTTCTTTTCACTTTACCTGAAGGAAGAGACAGAAAGAAGCAAGAGGCTAAGGGCAGAGACTGGCAGGGCAACTATATGCTGATCTGAAGAGGAATGAAAGCCAGAAAGGGCTTGATGTAAAATAGTGGGATGTGGAACATTCGATCCACAATTGACTGCTAAACTTAACGCTTCGGGGGATTTAGCGAGACTCTTAAAGTCCCGATAGTTATGCTCCTAAGCCCCAAATATGCCCAAAGTTGGGGAGATGGTATGCATTCTAATGTTGAAAGATTAAATAGAAGAATAAATGTACCAATCAATTAACTAAATATGAACAGCAGCGAAAAGGATAATCCTAAAGCAACATAAAAGTTAGAAAGCTGACTTCTCTTCATGTTAGAACGTTAAGAGTCACAGATGTACACACACCCACCTTGGAAGGAGCTTTCTCAAATGCCCACACTTCCTAAAACCTTCTGGCTTATTTAAATCTTTATTAAAGACTCTAAATGTCTCAACAATAATTTTCAAACATCACTGTCTCCACGGGCCGCCCCATGGGGGACAGAGATGATGGCATATTGTAAATAGTGGAGATGGAGAGCGCAGTGGCCTTCAAGCTTGGAATTTCTTAATATTTAGAGAGCAGTTCATTTTATCACACTGCCTGAATATTTTCCCAAGAATAGGTGTGGTTTCCAATAGTTTTATAAGGAGCTGCATGTAGTTGAACGTGCAACCTTGCATGATAGTGTTTTGAAAAATATAGTATGATCAGAGTTTTCTCTTGGAAACTCTGAATAACATATATATGAACATTCTGGAGTTGGACTTGATCTCTGAAAGCTTTCCATGAGTTCGCTTGTCCCAAACAATAAATAATTTTAGAAAAACAAAGTTATGCAAGTTAAAGCACGAAGCATGATTGCAGGCGTTATACAGTGCGATACACTGGTTGAAAAAATATATGAAATGATATACTTCATTGCATAAAGAATTCACTTTAAATTTCATCGTGAATATTGGATGCCCTTCTAACTTTAAAATGGTGGCACCTTCTGCACAACCACATTGATTACCCACATGACCGACAAAATCTTTCCCAAGGTGTTCACTGTTAATTATCATGGCCGTGAAATAGTTCCTTTTGTGGAGGAAAGGATTACATTTTCTAGAAACTTTTAAATGTTTGGTCAAAATGTCAGAACTATAGTTCTGAGAGGAGAGGTTAACTTTAGACTTTCAATGTCATCCTTTTGGTCAGAATCCTCCAAAACTCGCCAGATCTTTGTCCTGCTGTCGGGTCCCTCCTGTCCCAATTGTACTTGAGCTGTCACCCCACATTGCTCTTCTGTTCCAGCCCAGCTGGTCTCTTCGCTGCATCCTGGAATCTCAGACCTTGATCTCAGATCTCACATCCCAAGGTCTTCCAGCTGGAGTGTCCTTCCTTCCCCTCCCACGAACTCCCCAAAGTCCCAGAGCAAACCAGCCTCTTAGGGCCAGCTCATGTCCCACGCCTTCTAGAACCTCTTCCACACTTCCCAATGGGCCCACTCACTGTGGCATGACGCTTCACAGTAACATGTATTTCAGTTCCCTGGCTTGCTACCATAACAAGACTAAGCTCCTGGACAGCAAGCCACGTGTCACTCCTCCTTTAACTCCCTGTGGGCGTCCAGGTACGAAACCCAGCATGTGACTTGGTGCTTAGCAGACCTGAGTTAAAATGCCAGCTCTGTCACTTCACTTGTGACTTCCCTGAACTGGCGTTTATTGACATGATGGTATGTCAAGCCGGTGCTCTGAGAGGGGATTAAAAGCTGAATCAGGCTTGGCTCCCACTTTCAGAGCACTTTGGCCTGAATTGTGCCCCCTTTTCCCCAAATTCATACATTGAAGCCCTCATGTACAATCTGGCTGTACGTGGAGGTGGGGGCTGTAAGGAAGTAACTAAGGTTAAACGAGGTCATAAAGGTGCAGCGAGGAAACAGGGTGGTCCTGATGTTGTAGAGGAAGGCGTAGCCTGCTCTGCGCTCCTGAGTCCCTGGCCTGGGTTGCACTGGCCTCAGCATCAATTGGATCTCAGGGCTTTAATGCAGGGCGGTGTAATAGTCCGGCCAGCCCCCAGCAGGCTGCCCTGGTCTCCCTGGCGGTGACCTTTGGACAGGGCCCTCTCCCTCCACACAGATGGTGAGAATTCACACATACTGAGGCAAGCCTGCCCTGCTTCTTTTGGTGGAATGCTCTAGGCTGCAAGTAACAGAATATCCAAATGCAGGGAACACTAGGAGATATTTTCCTCCCCTAACAAGAAGCCTGCAGGTGATGGTCCTTGAGTTGTGACTCTGCTGAGAACCAGGCTCTTCACATCTTTCCCCTCTGCCAAGTGGCTGGACAGAGTTGCAGCAGTTCAATGCATGCATCACACGTTAAGATTCCCCCAACAGCCTGCAGGAGATGTCTTTCAGTCTCATTGACAAAATGGGTCATAGTGCCACCCCTCTGAGAGGGGCAGCAAGAGTGAGTAGCTGGCATTTACAATGTCAACAGGGGCAAGTGGATGCTGATGACAGGTAGAGGGTAGCACATTGTGTAGGTAAGTTTCTGCTCTAACAAGAAAACAGGCAACTGCGACGTATTGCTGTAAGAGTTGTAAGAATTTGCTGAGACACTATCATGGAGAAGTTACATAACCTCTTTTTTTTTTTCAGGAAGATTAGCCCTGAGCTAACATCTGCTGCCAATACTCCTCTTTTTGCTGAGGAAGACTGGCCCTGAGCTAACATCCGTGCCCATCTTCCTCTACTTTATATGTGGGACGCCTACCACAGCAGGGTTTGCCAAGTGCTACCGTGTCCGCACCTGGGACCTGAACCAGCGAACGTGCAAACTTAACCACTGCCCCACCGGGCCGGCCCCTACATAACCTCTTTGAGGCTTAGATTCCTAAATGGAAAATAAGAATAATACCTACATCACACGGCTGTTGTAGAGATCAAGGAAATAATATATAAGAAAGTCTCTGCTTTGATACCTGACATACAGCAAATACATATTTGTTTTATCCTCTATCACCTACAGGGGAAATACACAATAAATGCTTATAAATACAATATACAATAAATACAAATAAAACATCACTTACCTAGAACATTATCCTCTTGAATTTTGTTGGATATTTGTTGTAAAAAACATCCATTTGACATGCAAGGTCAAAGTAAATATAAAAAATTCAAAGGCTGGCAGGCGATGAATTAATTTCAAATGCAATCATGCCTCATTGTATTTACAAGAAAGCTCAGTAACTATGTGTAAGCTCCTAACACATTTCCCCTAGATCATCTGATTGTCATTGTCACCCTCCCTCAGGCATGGAAAGGCTGAATAATCTTCCATTCCTTCCTGAAACTGGCTCATTGCTAAAGTGCTGGGGATTTTGGTTGTTTTTTGAATTTGTTGTACATTTGAATTTTTTCCTCCACTGCGGAGTCTCTGGGAAAGTCTGGGGTCATTTCTCATCTGAAATAAATCCCACTAACTGGCAATTTTGCCTCCAGATCCTGCTTCTTACAGGAGATTCAAGACACTGGAGTTAAATCTATTTCTCCCACCTGCATCTTTGACAGCATAATCAGTGGATGCTTCTGCAGTGCATTCGATTTATTCACATTTGATTTCGAGACTCTTTATCAAATTATCCTAATTATATCACCTTGCAGTTTCACTCACGGATCCTTTCCCTGCCAACTATGCAAAAGATGTTTCGTTTCCTTCCTTCTCCTCCGACGTGTCATCAGAGGCTCCTGTTCTCTATCCAAGATCCAGGCATTCCTCCTTTTATTCGCAATTTATCTCAAAACCCAACTTCTCAGGAAACTGGTACCAGCAATGCTGTGAAGTCATATCTGTCCCCCTAAACAAGACCATTTGAATCTTTGGTCTTCAACAAGGTGGAAAAACCAGTAGACTCTAATAAACCAACAGTCTTTTTGCCTGTAATGTAAGCTCTGCCACACTCAATATGATGCCTTGCCTGTAGTAATTCTATACATCTATGTTGTGCTTGATAAATCCTCAAAGAACTCACTCTTGCACCACTTCTTGTATGAGCTGGACAATGTTACAACAACCATGTGGTACAGATAGGGTGGATCATATTGTCCCAGTTTATACCTAAAATAACTAGCACTCTTTGGGGTTAAGAAGCTTGCAAAGGTCCCACGCCTAGTAGGGGCTGATCCTTGAATGCCCCTTGACCTCCCACCATGCAGTCCAGCACTCTTTCTATCCAGCCCAGCTGCCCCCTGTGGTATATACATGGCCCATGGAAGGATCTGCCAAGTCATTGTATCCCATTGGGTTTATTATTTACTTTCCTGAGAATGGCTTATCAACCATGGGAGGGATGAGAAGCAACACTTGCATTCTTTAACTCTTCTTTTCTAGGGCCCGTTATAATGATTTGCCCTCCCACATACTTACTGACCAGCACCCTGCAAAGTGTGATGCTGTATTCATTTCCTAGGGCTGCCATGACAAATTACTCAAACTGCGTGCCTTAAAACAACAGAAATTCATTCTCTCACAGTTCTGGAGGGCAGAAATCCAAAATCAAGGTGTCATCAGGGCCACACTCCTGAAACTTCTAGGGGAGAACCCTTCCTAGCCTCTTCCGGCTTCTGCCATTCCCTCGGCTTGGCGACCCCTGGCGTGCGACTGTGTAACTCCAGTCCGCACCCTCGTCCTCGCACGGCCTTTTCTGTGTGCCTGTGTGTCCTCTCTTCTGTCTGTCTATTCTCCTCTCCTTCACTCTTAGAAGGACCACCTGCCATTGGATTTAGGGTCTACCTGGGTAATCAAGGATGATCTCATCTTGAGATCCTTAAGTTAACTAGATCTGCAAAGACCCTTTGTCCAAATAAGGGCACATTTACAGGTTCTGCGGGTTAGGACAATGGGCAGACGTGCTTATTTCCCACTACAAAAGATTTGGTCCCCTCCTCGTGCACTGTTGGTGAGATTGTAAAATAGTGCAGCTACTATGGAAAATGGTACGGCGGTTCCTCAAAGAATTGAAAATGGAATTACCATGTGACCCGGCCGTTCCACTTCTGGGTATATGCCCAAAAGAATGGAAATCCGGAATACGAGAGATTTTGTACACCCATCTTCACAGCAGCATTATTCACAAGAGCCAAAAGGTGGAAGAAACTCAAGTGTCCCTCAAGGGATGAATGGATAAACAAAACGGGGTATAGCCATAAAACAGAATATTATTCAGCCTTAAAAAGAAATGAACTTCTGACACATGCTACAGCATAGAGGAACGTGGAAGACATTATGTTGAGTGAGATCAGCCAGACACAAAAGGACAAATACTGTATGATGCCTCTTCTGTGAGGCATCAGGAGTGGTCAAAATCACACAGACAGAAAGTGGAGTAGAGGTTGCCGGGGGGTGAGGGGAGGGAGAAGGGAGAGTTCATGTTTAATGGGGACAGGGTTCCAGTTTTGCAAGATGGAAGGAGTTCTGGAGACGGATGCTGGTGATGGCTGCACAACGACGTGAATGTGCTTAACATCATTGAACCGTACACTTAAACGTGGCTGAAATGGCAAATTTTGTTATGTATATTTTACCATAATTAAAACATTTTTTAACAAAAAAAAACAGAAAAAAGAATTGGTTCCCTAAGCTCAGGGTTCTTCCCCTGCGCAGCGCGCTCCTGAGAGAGCAGCCGTGTACCCACATCACCTCTGTGGGACTTGGGGACAAGGGGGATAGACGCAAACACTCTGATGCTCTTGCTGCTTGTTGTATGGTGACACAAAGGCCTTTCCCTCTGACTTGGGAATCTCGTCTTCTAGAAGCTGTAAAACTGTGACAAGCTAACTTGTTAGCTTGAGACTCAGGTAACATCTCAGACCCCTCCCTGTCTTCGACACGTACTATTGCATTTCACTCATCAAGTGGAAGTAAAACCGTGTGTGCCGAGCCCCAGAGCCTTGGACGGGGCCTTGCAGAAGAGAGAAACATACTCTCTCCTGTGCACAACACAGCATTTACAAAATATATCCACTAATAGGGAATTTATGATAATGTGACCCAACACCACTCATGTTAAGCTTTGTCTGTTCAATGAAGGATTGCCAAGAAAAAAAATATATTGCAGATGAGGAAGAGCCAAGAAGAGGAAAGTATGTATTACTTTATTTTGGAAACAAGCTTTTAAGGTTTTTCCTCATTCGCTTCTTTCTTTCTTTCTTCTTTCTTTGTTTCTTTCTCTTTTTTTTTGATGAGGAACATTGGCCCTGAGCTAACATCTGTTGCCAATCCTCCTCTTTTTGCTGGAAGAAGATTGTCACTGGGCTGACATCTGTGCCAATCTTCCTCTATTTTGTATGTGGGATGCCGCCACAGCATGGCTTGATGGGCGGCGTGTAGGTCCACGCCTGGGACCCAGCCTGTGAACTCTGGGCCACTGAAGCAGAGCATGTGAACTTAACCACTATGCCACTGGACCAGCCCCTGTTTCTTTTTCTAAAAGCCAGGCTATGGAGGCAGAACAGCTCCAACATTACGGAGTGGCTTCTTTCAAGGGTCAAGTCAGTTCACTCTGTTGATGGCTATAAGCTACACCTCCAATAGGCACAATTCCTGTTACGGGAAGGGGAGAAGATTGAGGCAAATGAGTTTGAGAGGATGTGGTTGGCTCAGCAGCAACTCCTCACGTGCCGAGCAAACAGGGAAGCGCCTGTCCTTCTGGGTGGGGCAAGAAGGATCACATTCAGAAATCTCTGTGGGAGAATGGATGTCTCTAATGAAATAATATGAAACAAATCCCTTTCCACAAATTTCTGTGAAAACATTCTCTGTGTCAGAGTATTTACAAATTCAGCCAGCCTATAACTCGCCACCAATTTTCATACTAAGGTTTACTTCATGTAGCACACATGAATCTTCCTTGGCTATTAATGCAAATAAGAACGTTCAAGATGCTGAGTCAATCTACAGTTTCTTCTCAAAAGAATGATACTGTTTTTGCCTGGAGTTACTACTTCCAAATAAATAAAATGATACATAGAGTCTTTCGGCTTCGTTTTTGTTTTTATAAAATAAGATGGTGTTATTTGATCTTTAATCACTGCTTTCAATCATGTTCTTTCAAATCTCCCTTCCCCCACCCTTGGTGATATCTTGGGCAGATTCCAGAGCTTTCAGCACTTTAGGTATTAAAAAACTCACCCTCTGGTCACGTTCTGTTTAAATCTTCAATTTCCTGTTCAATGCCAAGCGCTCTCCCTCGCCCGCCACCGTTTCCCGAGGTTCACAGGATCTCCCCACACCCTGGGGCTCCTCCGGAGTCCGGATGGTAGGGAAGAGGGATTAGGATAAAATGGTGTCACCTGTTTTATTTAATTGCTGCCCAAATAATCTTCTCTTGGTTGTCGATGCTCGCCATGTGGCAGGTGTCCAGATGTCGGTTCTCTCCAGGTGCTTTTGCACAAGCCTTTTGGACAGCCCGAAAGTTTCCTACCTAGCCGATTTCTAATCTCTTCCCCCAGCCCCTGCACCTGGTCATACACCCTGCCCTTCTTATTGCTGAGGTCCCTCTAGCTAGACAGCTGTCCTTTGGGGCAGGGTGCCAGCAAGTCAGCTCAAACCCAGCTATTGTTCCAGGTTTCTGCTTGAACGCTTGGGACGTGCACACAACTCTGATTGCTCCCGCAAGTTTTTCATTTCAAAATTAGCCAGGCAAGAAGGACTGGTCTCTATCTTCATGTCTGTTCCCAAACCTCCCAGGAAATATCGCTGGCTTTCACAAGAACTCTCTCACCAAGCTCTGCACCAATGGGAATGCCCGGGCGCGCCCATGCATTTCTGCATCTTAGTAAGCCCAGGGCAAGAGGGCAGCCTTCCCTTCTTGCAGGGAATCTCACTGGAGGTTCTCCGGAGCCTCACTCATTTGGCTTCAGGGGAGGGAAAGGGGTAGCTCACACCTTGAATACTGCACTCCAGTGGTCTTCTAACTCCCGCACTTCGGTTCGTATAAGAAGGAGGGGGTGGGACAGCATTGGCCACTGAATGTGCCCTGCCACCTCTTAGCTGGTCCCTTAGATACAGGGATTATCATCTCTTATTCTCAGTTTTGGGGCTGTAGCCTCACTTCTCGGTCAAGATGAGATGTCCCTTTAACCTCCTGTCACTCAAACAGTATTGCGGGTCATATCCTTGAACATATGTCTTTGTGAGCTTTTGAGAGTATGTCCATAGAGTAAATTTCCAGCAGGAGATTTTGTATTTTAATAGCTATTTCCAACTTTTTCCCCAGAAATTTTGCACCAACTGGTACTTCCACCTGTAGTGCAGTAGCGCATCTGCTTCCTTACATCCTCACCAGCACCGGTTACGTATTTCTCAACCTTTAAAAAAACTTTATTGAGGAATAATTGACAAATATAATTCACAAGGGAGCAGAATGTTGTCTCCGCACTGCTGTTCTTCTCCGCCCAGGGAGAGATACCCTTTGATCAGAGTATGTGTGCAGAATCGGTTGACATGGATCTGTGACATCCTCTAAGCCCCTGGGCACCTTCCTGCCTCCATAACTGCTCATTCATGGAAACTTGTCCTGTGTCTTCATCAACTGACAATGTGCCAAGTCCCCAGGGCCCCCCACCTCCAACCAGCACCAGCAATACCTGCAAGGGGACCCGTGTTTCTCCATTCCAAGTGCATTTTTATTCCCTGGGGGGGGTTTCTTTTTTCTTTTTTATTCAAGTCCCTGGAAAGGATCATTAGAATATATTTGAACTTCTAGCTAGTCAGACTAAGCACTATGATATTCGTTGTGTATTCAAGATTAAGAATCATAGAACTTGGGACACATTTTCTCTGTCACTGCCTTTGTTAGCAAATGCTGGCAGGAGAGATGATGAGGACACGGAAGACCACCCACACAGATAGGTGGACCCCAGTTCATAAACGTGAGGGCTCCAAATAGCACACTGGGCTGGTGGAGAGAGTGCTGCGCTGGGAGTCAGGATGCCAGAGTCTGGATCGGGTCTCACCAATGATGTGTCTGTGTTTATCTTAGGTGAGGGATGTAACTTTCCCCAAGCCTTGCATTGTCACCTATTAGGGGAAACCTTAATAACTTAATATAGTGACATAAGAGAGGAGCTATAAGAATAAAGCAAAAGGAGGGAAAGTGTTTTGAAAAAAGTGCACAATAATAATATAATTATTATATATTAGCATATACACAATTTAATTATTGATAGAATAATTATAAATATAATTATTGCTATTATTGTATTGTTATACAATATTGTTTTGTGCCCATCTCAGCCTATCAATAACCAATGTTGTGGTTGGACAGGCCCTTTGAGGTTTTTATTATAATTGCAAGATGTCCTTCAGCAATAACCATCAAGAAACTTCAAAAAAATAAAGATTGGTTACTTACAGGACCTGGAAATTACACGGCACACCTGGGGCCACACAGCAAGGTTGCAGGGGCGAGGGCGGCAGAGGTGGGGGAGAGCACGGGCCTGCGGCTCTGCTTTTATGGGAGTCAAGACTGGGGGGCCAAGGCTTTGGGGCTCACTCTTTATTGGTTAACTTAAAACACAAGAATGGGAATTTAAAGTGCAGAAAGAGAAAAAATGCAATTGCTAAGTGAAATAAGCCAGTCACAAGAAGCCTGTATGATTCTATGAAGTTCCTAGAGGAGTGACATTCATAGGTTCAGAAAGTAGGATGGTGGTTGCTGGGGGGCTGGAGAGAGGGGGAAGTCGGGAGTTAGTGTTTAATGGGTACAGTTTCAGTTTTGCCAGATAAAAAAGCTCTGCAGATTGCTTGCACAACAATGTGAATGTACTTAACACTTGTGAACTGTACTTAGAAACGGTTCAGATGGTAAATTTTGTCTTATGTGTATTTTACCATAATTTTTAAAAAATTTTTCCTTCTACTCTCCAAGGTCCCCCAGTACATAGTTGTGTATTCTAGTTGTGGGTCCTTCTAGTTGTGGCATGTGGAACGCCGCCTGACCACCACCCCACCAGCAGTGGCATGTCCGTGCCCAGGATCCAAACGGGTGAAACGCCAGGCTGCCGAAGCAGAGCGTGCAAACGTAACCACTTGGCCCCGGGGCCGGCCCCACCAAAATTTCTCAGAAAGCAAAAAAGTTATAATAATTTAAATCAAACAAGACCAATAATATAACTAAGGTCTTACGTCTGTAATAGGAGATGAGTCAGACGAGATAGGAAATTCCCAGAGGCCTCTTTGAACATACTGGTAGCCACTCTACAGTACTTTCTGCCCCCAAATAAATCTTGGATCTGAGATTCGAGAAGATACCACTTGGTTTCAATTCCCCAAATGCTGGGATCAAACCAGGGAAAAAAGCAAACATTTTTAGAAACATAGTGAGTCTCTATACATGACAAAAGGCTTTAGGAGTCTCCCGGGTCATCTGCGAACTTGGTCCCCCTTCCAACAATTAATGATGACAAACATTTGTGTTATATAATACCCCACTGCAGTCTTGAACAGACGTCTGGGCAACTTCGTTCCATTCTGGGGAACAGATGTTCCCTGTTTGTCATCATTTTCTTGTGTTTAACTGGCTTTTGAAGCCCTCATTTTATTTCTCCAGGATTACTTGTTTTCTTATTCTTTTTTGAGAGGACCTTAGTCAAAGCTTCTTGAAAATTCAAATAAACATATGCCTGCTGAGTTTCCTTTGCTTTGTGTTTTAAAAATCTTTCAGAGAACTCTTTCAATAGGTTATAGTGACTGGTCGGATAGACTTGCTTCTGGTCATCCAAGCAGGTTATTTACCCAACTCTTCATGTTCGTAGGGATGAATTGCAAGAAACTCACTCATCTCTATCTGCCTTTATCCTAAAGTCTGAAGCCAGAAGCCACACATGACTTTCTGCCTCGGAAAGTCATTGCGAGTTTGAAAGTATTGTAATTCCTTCGTGTTTTGGCCCCACTTTGCACTTCTTACAGGAACTTAGCTGGCTCAACATCAGTCAGTGATAAAGGCGGGTGAACTTTGAAATCGTTCCGCAATTTTTGTCTTCAGATACTTCGATCTCATTGCATTTTTAAGGGCACAAAACCCCACAAAATGCTCCCAACACCTTCTGCAAAAATAGGACCCACACCAACAATTTTAGGTGGATTTTTCAAGTCTCATGTTCCTCACTGAGCAGTTTCTGATAGCTATCTTTCTGCTACCTTTGTAAAACTTTCCCAGGACCTGGCGGGACCTTTGAACACCACCCATTACAGGACAGCAAAGGAAGTGCTGTTGTGCACAGGCTGCGGCAGCCGATAAGAGCCTGAACTTGCCTGCCTTTTATTTGGCAACCCATAGAGTGCCTCCTTCCCCTCCTTCATTCACCGGAAGACACGGGATTCCAGCCTGCAAGGCCACCGGTTGCTGGAGGTCCAGGTCACGACTTTCACTTGCGGAAGCTGGAGTGGCCTACCAGACCCTGTGAAATCCCCCAGCATCGTGGACAACGCCCCCATTTCCCTCAAGATGGTTGTTCTAGTCTGAGCCGACTGTCTGTGGTGTCCATCGAAAACTGGGGCAGCTCCAGCGTCTTTCTGTCAAGAGTTTTGGGGCCGCGAGTCCGGTTGGAAGGGGGAGATGGAAAGGCTGGAAATACTCTGTTTTGACTTTGACTTTGATTTCATCGTGTACTGGAAATAGAGATACGTGAAATGGAATTTTTCAAAAGTGTACATATGTGTGTTTGTGTGTGTGGGAGGCTTCTGGAAAAAAAATCTCTGCACTGGTTGAAAGCGCTTCCTAACATGTAAGGATGTAAAATCGCGTGGTCTGTGTTCCAAAACTGAAGACTCGGGATTCGGAGCCCGCACGTTGTGGCATTCAGAGCAGAGCCCAGGGCCGAGGCACAGGGCAGGCTGCGGGGTCCAGGGCTCGGCCCCCGCGCTCTGCTGCGGCTCGAGACCACCCCTCATTGCCACCCGCACCCCCAGCCCCCGGCGATCGCGAACGCGCGGCCGCCTCGCGGTCCCAGTCCCCGTCTCCGCCCCGATCGCGGTGGGCGGGCCCAGGCCGGGCCGGGTGGGCGGGCGGCGCGGCGCCCCGGGCTCCGGGCTCGGAGGAGACGGCGGGCGGCACTAGAGGGAGCTGCTCGCGCCGCCGCCGCCGCCTCCCGGCCCCACGCCCGGCCCCGAGCGCCGCCTCCCGGGTCCGCGCCGCCGCGATGGCGGAGGACAGCGAGTCTGCGGCCAGCCAGCAGAGCCTGGAGCTGGACGACCAGGACACGTGCGGGATAGACGGGGACAATGAGGAGGAGACGGAGCACGCCAAAGGGTAAGCGCGCGGGCGCGACAGGGCGCGGGGACCGCGCGCATCTCGGGCTCCACTCGGACCCGGGTCAGGGGGCGCGGGCTGGTGGCCCCCGCGTGGGGTTCGCTCGGCCCCGAGACCGTGGGGAGGTCCAGGTCGCGCGGCTCGCGGACGGAGCGGCGTGGTGCGGTGCAGCGAGGCCCTGGGGTGGGCGGGGAGGCGCGGGGACTGGCGACGCCGCTGTCACCTGCCGCGGGGCCGCCCGCCCGGCCCCGGCCCGCGTGTGACTCAGGGGGCCGAGCGGGGGCGCGGCGCCCTTCCCTTTGTGGCGGCTGCGGTGGTGGGAAGTCGTCCTCCTCGCCTCTCCTTGTCATCCTCTCCTTAAGTCCTTCCAGACTCCCACCCCTCCCCCAGCCTCCGCCGCCACCAGAAAAAAAGAAGAGCTGATGGTGGGGGGTGGTTTGAGATCTGTCCCTCCTGGTTTCGGTGCTGTTGGCCCGGACCTGCGGAAAGTTGTGCTTCCCGGGCCGCGGCCCCCACCCCGCCCCGCGCCAGCTGGGCAGGGGGCGCCCAGGGGCTCCCCGGCCGGCCGTTCCCGGGGACGCGCAGGGTTGCCACCGCCGACTGTGACTGCAGAGCTCTCTAGGGCAGATTCGATCCCCTGAATTTAGGCTCAGTCGTGGGGGGCAGCTCCCGCAGACCTGTCCAGATCCTGCTTGCAAAGCTGGTGTTTCGTCTCCAAAGCCGAATGCACCATGCGTTTTAACATCTGATCCGGTTTCTGACTCCTTTCACTGGCTCCCTGTCTCCCCCGCACACTTGATTTGCTCTCCCGTTGGAGAAAAGATTGCTTCCGGTTAAGGGTGGTATTGAAGTTCTGTTTTTAGAGGCGAGGGGGTCATTTTAAATAAAGACGGGTGTTTACATTATGTTTTCACCCGGTTGGATTCCAGCTATGCGCTGGCGCTGTGCACTTAATGCTGCCCCTTAGAAGTGAGATTTTGCATACCATGGTGATGGATGAAGTGGGTCAGCTTAAAAACATGATAGGGAGGCCTTAGTCACAGAGGGCTTATTTATTCAGTTCATGGAGAGGATTCTTTAAATGATTGATGATTTAAAGTGTAAAGCGTTTGCATTCTATTTAACGTCTGTTTGAAGCTTTAAGAAAGGAACTTTTATTGCACTTTAACGTGTTATAAAATATTAAAAGAGATCAAGAAAAAAGCTGACTAGATGTATCTCCCATTTGCGAGTTGCTTCTTTTATTTTTGCAGTGAATATGTACTTCGGTGGCAGCTGCAAGCACTGAATGTTATAATTCAAGTCTGGAATATTTTTTTAAAAGAGAGGAAAGGAAATTCTACAGAAATCGGAGCCTGAGTTCTGTTTATGCAGTGATAAAAACTTGCCTATGATAGGTAGCTAAATATAGATATGTTTTTGAAACAATAGCACCAGTGCCAGAAATGAGCCCAGATGCAAATGTGATGGATTACCCAGATAACTTCAACATCTGTCCATTATCTTTCTGGCGAGACCCTGCATTTCTCTCTTCACTGTAATTTCTGTTGATTGTTCTTCGTTCTTTTGAAGATCTGGTTAGTACTTCTTTGCTTACACAGTCAAGAATGTCCATGGTACAAAGAATTAGTCATCTCTGGGCCGGTTGATCGGGGCCTGTCCCCAGGAGTCTCGCTGGTAGGCTGTGTGAAGTTCCAAGATTGGCAAAGGCATCTTCTTCCCCTCTTCAGAGGTCTTCGGTTTCATGCATCTGCACATTAATTATATGTTAGCACGGTTACTCAACATTTAGAGAAGCCCAGTGGACTGAAATGTTTTAACCAAGAGCAGAAACATGATAACAGCTTCTGGTGGGAAGAGCCTGATATAATGGATTTCCTGTAGTCTATCAAAATGTAAGGAGATCAGTAAAAATGCAAGTTGCTGCCATTGTTGGATGGCGTTTTTTTGGATTCGAATTGAGATGATGTGTGCCAAATGGGGGGAGTGTGTTTCCTTTGGCTTGTGTACTGATGGGGTGGCTCAGTAGAAACCTAGATTTCTTCTCATAAGTGGCTCAAGTTTATAAATGTTAAAATTTGAAAGACTCTTCTTTTCTATGCCCGGCTTCTTCATTCTCCACTAATTTAAATTGAATGACGAATAATGAGCCTTTGGAGAATGAGAAGGTAAATGCTTTACCTTTTGAAGGTGAATTATCAGTTTGAGGCCACTAGGTATCGATCAGTGCACACAGCAATAATTTACTAAATATACCCTTGTGGGCTGAAAGAATTAATTTACCCCTACAGCTGAGTCTAATGTATTTACTAGTTGTTTTAGACCTGTTAAAACCAGAGCCTTGGATAGAAAGAAAATACCAAATTAGCTTATTTCCCCCCACAATGTAAGTATTACTCTATATGCTTTTCTTTCATTTTCATAGAATTTCCTTTATGGACTTGGTATTTCATTTTGTGGATAATACCAAAAGACCGTGAATGAAATATTTATGTTCAATTAAAAGCAGTGGCTTAAGTATTATAAAATACTTGCATCTCACTATCTTTATATCTTATTTTTCATAGCAGATGTGCTCTTGATTTAGCTTTTTGGTCCACCGAAGTATGAAAGTGGAATACCACTGTAAAAATTTCATAAATTCCAAAAAAACATCAAGGAGGGGAGGGATTGTCCGTTTTAATCAGTGAAACTATATTTAAAGAAGTGTAGTTTTATTATCTTCAAACAATATGGAGCAATTAGAACTAGACTAATAGAGGATTACCCAGAAATATTCTTTAAATAACTTGTTTTAACACCTGATTTACAATTGGGGGAAGTAAGTCGATATTTGTAAAAAGCTTGAACCATCTGGAAAACTTAAAGCAAACTAAAAGTTCTAAGACAGTCTTGTTGATACTGTTATATTCTTGGCAAAGACTTTCTACCTAGATAAAAATTAACTTCAACTATCTTCTTATCCTTGCCCCATTGAGGTGCATCTTCTCCGTTTGTGAAATACCTGGGAGAGTGGTCATAGCTTTTATTCAGTCTACCACCCCACCTTAAGCATAGTTACTGTCCAGTGTTGGAAACAGGGTCACACAGCTGGCCCCGAATAAAATTACCCTTCAAATTGGCAACAAAATCAATTTCTCTCCTTGCTTTACCAGCTCTGACTTTCAGAATGTGTATTTCCTAGACAAATTGACGTTATTCGTCTCCTTTCCGCTAAGAAAACTTTATCCTCAGTATTCACTGTGGTGGAATAGGAGGCAGCTACCAAGAATATTTATATAGGGAATAAAATAAGCATATATGAATATGCTTTTGTTGGCAGATAAATGACTGAATTATTCCCTGGGGTAGACATGAAGTAGTTTTAATATTTGAGGGTTATTCCCAGACATTTTTAATAAATTTTTTTCTTAGAAAAATTAAAGATCTGGTATTTGGCAAAAATTAAAACTTTGGAATTCTTTTAACAAGGAACAGAACCTCTCTTCTCCCACCCCCAATTTAGGAAAAAAACTGAAGTTATTTTCTGTGCAGTATGTTATTATTTTTGACTTTGAGTATTGTTGAGATTGGCTCTGGGAACTTCTTAGTCAACTGTGTGGAATCAGTGGGAAGATGCAAAAAATTGCCATAACTCTCAATAGATTTTTCTTGTCATGGAAAATTTAAGGGATAATTCAAAGCTGCCCTTTCTGAAACTTGATCTCTTATCAACTATATAAATCTCCGCGTAATGGTGTGTCAACAGCTTGTGCCCAAGGAAGCTTCTCAATTCGAGAAATACAGTTTGAAATTATCAAATGTCTGCTCAGACTTGCTTCTGAGATGGTGATATCACCCTTGGGCCCAGAACAAACTTTTTCCAGACCTTAGCTAAACTATAGAAAAGTTGTAAGTACAGGACACTGACGGTGCCATCTTGAAATTGTTGATTAACACAAGAAGTACATAGTAAATAGATACGAGTTAAAGTCAGTTGGTTACCTCAGGGATTGGAACCAAGTTCCATACCAAGTTCAAGAAGGACGTTGGTTGATTGGTTTGTTATCCCATTTGAAAATATGTTAATGCCTTTTACTCGTTATAAGAGTAAAATATGCTTATTAAAAATTCAAACAATAAAGTGTATAGAGAGTGAAAGATCCTTGGTCATCTTATTTCTTAGAGATACCACCACTGACAGTTCAGTCGAGTTGTGTGTGTGTGTGTATGTGTGTGTGTGTGTGTGTGTATCTGACATAAATAGGGTCATCTGTTACATAGACTCATTTGTTACCTTGTATTTTTCACTATTAGTGTCGTCTGCTACAACTTTCTGCCATGAGGGAAAGGTCCAATACGGAGGTCATTAGCCACTGGAAGTGTGGCTGGCGTGACTAAAGAATTGAATTGTAAATTTTATTTACTTTTAATTAATTTAAATTTAAATAGCCCGGTGTGGGTCGTGGCTGTTGTATTGGATGGCACATGTCATATCCTGCCTTTGAATTTTATAAGCTTTCGTGGTACTCAGAATATTTCCTTATTCTTTCCTTGTTTTTTGCAGAATATGTCAAGTTTTCATTCTTCCTTTTTTTTTTTTTCCTAGTAGTTTAGAAGCTCTATATCCTTTTTTATTCTTCTGGGAATTATCTTTAAGTTTTGAATAAACATGGTTTTCTCTGTATTTCTCTATCAATGTCAAAACTTAACCATTGTCCAAAATAGTCTACTGCCAAACAAGACAAAATGTGTTGGATGTTTTGACTTCTTCCTTTACATTTCCTAGGTTTCGTTGAAATAATCTGGAATTTTAATTCCATGTGGCTTCTTTTATTTTTGCCCTTGTTAAAACTTTTTTTTCTTAACTATTACATTATATTCAAATCCATAGTATCACAAACTTCTTAGACTTTGCTTTTCTCACACTTTACTGTTTTTATTACTTACCACTGTTCCTTATAAACTCCACGCTCTCCTTTCTTCTTTGAGTACTTTCTCTTTTAATTTTTTTTTCTTTTTTGGTGAGGAAGATTGGCCCTGAGCTAACATCTGTTGCCAATCTTCCTCTTTTTGCTTAAGGAAGATTGTCACTGAGCTAACATCTGTGCCAATCTTCCTCTATTTTATGTGGGATGCTGCCAGTGTGGCTTGACGAGAGGTGCTAGGTCTGCAACAGGGTTACAAACCTGCGAACCCTGGGCTGCCAAAGTGGAGCATGCAAACTTTACTACAACCTTGGGCTGGCCCCCTAATTTTTTTCAGTTGAGCATGTGGATGATATATTTTCTTAATTCTTGTATGTCTGAAGCTGTCTTCCTTTTGCCCTCACGCACAAACCATAGTCTGGGTGCGCATGTAATTCGATGAGAATTATTTTCCTTCAAACTCTATAAACAATGTTTTATTTCTTCTAGCAATTTAGTGGTCAAATGTTGTTTCACTGCCAGTCTGCTTCTCTTTCTTTTATAGGTAACCAGATTCTTTTTCTTTATTTTGACTTGTTTCCAGTCTAGAAGCCTATAGGGTTTTTCTCCCTGTCTTTTTATAATCCAAGGGTTTCCACATCCTTTACCTTCTAAAATCACTGTTTTCTTTAATATCTAAACACAACAGCCCAAGCTCATACACACTGATGGGGTTTCTTGGAGACTGAGGTTTTCATGGTCCTCCAGTGTGTCCATGCTGCCGCCAGCTCCCCCATCACTAGCTCCTAACGCATTGGGTCCTTTAGCGTCTCTCCTTAGACGTCTGACACTGGGTGGAATACAGTTAGCTGTCTTTCCTCTCTCTGATCATTGCGTAGGGCCGAAAACAACTTCAAATTCAACGTCACACGTCACTGTTCAAAGGGATTTACCACAGTACACGCCCTCCATAAGCCTCAGCTGCCCACATCGTTCTTGGGAGTCCCCTCTCCCTCTGAGAGTGGTCACGTCATTGTCCCACCCCTGCCTCTTCTCCAAATTCAAGGTCCAGCTCCAAAGTCCTTTTCTTTCATGAGGCCTCCTGTGGTCATTATAACCGAGAGTGATAACCCCTGTCAAAGACCTGTGGCCCTTACTGAACGTATCCTTCATGTGGCGCCTTTCCACCAGTCGCCCCCACTCCCCATCTCCCCTCTCATCTTCTCAGGCAGACCTTTGTTGACCGCGAAGGAAGCTGTGGCTCAGAGAGATAAGTGGCTTGTCTAGAGTCACGTGACTGGCAAGTGGGGAACGGAGTTCTTTGTGTCTGTTGTTCAACGTGTCTTTGTAACGTCTTCTACAGACTGGCTCAAATAAAAGAAGGTTTTATTTTAAACATACAGTAGATTCTCTCAAAATAAAGTATGGCTGAGCTTTATTAGCCTTGGGGACCAGAAGGCCAGGAGCGCAAAGTCTGTCTCTCTATTCCTTCCTCTCTTCTCTCTCTGTCAGTCAACTACTAACTGCCTGGAGAATCTGTTTCTTAGTTCAGATTCTCCAGAGAGGATCTCACTGGCTTCTGGCCAGCAAGCCTGGTCCAGTCAGCTGGGGCAGAGGCTGGGAAGGCAGAACGGGAAGATTGTCATGGGTACAACGTGGCCACCCAGGGCCCCACCTTTAGTGCGGTCTGTGGTCGAAGCCATTTTCAGAGGAGATGGTGAACAAGGTTGGTACCTCCAGACATGTCTACAGAACATGGACATGTGTCTGCCTGTCTACCCACAGGTGGACTGAGCACAGAGACAGCACTTGCGGTCCCCGACCCTTGCAACAGCTGGTACATTGCACACGTTGGTGGTTTAATAAAGATTTGTTGAGTGGATTCCAGTGGTTCTTAATCTCCATTGACAAATTAACTTCTAATTTAAAAAATTTTCCGGTGTACATTAGGAATAGGTGAAAGATTTTCTTTTTTTAATTGTAATTGAAAGAGTTTGGATTATAGAATCTTTAGTTGCTTTCTCTGCCGTCTAGGACCCAACATGGTAGAATAATAGTTAATTTTCTGAAGGCCACTGAGACTTATCCAAGTTTAAGTAACTTGCCCAGGCCACATCTCAGATTCGGACTTAGGTCGTGGGCCTCTCGCTGTCCGACTCTAAACTCTTGCCTTTGGATTAAATTGTATGATCTCATTGACCATAGATAAATTAAAAAGAGTAATTTGTTTGATAATGTTTCAAGCTTATCTCCGTGTAAGTCATAGATCACCAACTTCAGTGCCTCTGGGGCCAAAATTCACCAGTGTCCTGGGCATGTAACGTACAGCATGGGGACTCTAGTTAATAATAGTATATTGTATATTTGAAAGTTGCTAAGAGAGTAGATCTTAGATATTCTCATCACAAGAAAAGAAATTTGTAACTATGGGTGGTGATGGACGATACCTAGCCTTACTGTGGTGATCATTTCACAGTATATACATGTATCAAATAATGATGTTGTATACCTGAAACTAATACAATGTTATATGTCAATTATATCTCAATTGAGAAAAAGAAATACAGTGGGAATTGGCATTTAAGTATTTAAGAAATTTTCAGTTTGATGTTGCTGCTATTAGTAAAAGTTTATATTTCCAAAATATTTTTCCTTCTGCCCTCCTTGTGCGTCTTCTATTGTTCTTTCATACATTGAGAATGGATGGGACGACCCAAAATTGACTTGCTATGTACTATGAAATCTGGAAGAGGATTTGTGTTCTGTTAGGCTCAGCAGCCCTGAAATAATTGAATAGCCATATTTTTTTAAAAATATGTTTTCCCCAGTCTCTGACTCTTCCTTGCTTAATCATCATATTCTTTGATACATGTTAAAGAAAGTAAATAAATCCATACATTGCCTTGTTTAAGAAAATAATGCAATTTGATTATAGAGAACCCTTTCGAGTTTTGCTCGAGGAAGATTAGCCCTGAGCTGACATCTGTGCCAGTCTTCCTCTATTTTGTATGTGGGACGCCACCACAGCTTGGCTGATGAGTGGCATATGTCTCTGAACTCAGTATGGGTCTGAGCTGGTGAACCTGGGCCACTGAAGTGGAGCACGCAGAACTTTAACCGCTCAGCCACAGGGCGGCCCCTTAAAGGACTTCTTTTAATTGTAGCATCAATATAATTTGCAATAAGAGTTTTTTCTTTTATGTTTCTTTCTTAGCCGTCTCATCTCCTTTCTGGTTCAAGTTCTATAGCTGCCCCACTGTAGCCTCAATCATATCAGCATCCTTTCCCTGTGCCCCTGCCCTGCCCTCCCCCCAAGCACTGCCGTGGTTCAGGCCTCCAGCGTCACTTTCCTGTAAGAAGCAGAAGGGGCGCAGGAACCTGGTACTGAGCATCTCTGGATGAGAAGGCTGCTGGAGGAATCCACTGCAGCGTGCTGGTACTTCGGCTCCACAGCCCTGCTACTTAGCACTTGAGGCCAGTAGTGCTTTCTCTCTGCCTCAGTCACCAGGTGGGGGTCGAAAACTGAGCTGGGATTTCAACTAAACAGCTTCTCTTTTGTTAGCACATTGTGCTTCTATTACTGCCTTAAACACGCACACACACACCTAGGAAACACGGGCTCCTTTATTCCCACAGCCGTGTTCACTGAGTGTTTCAAGTTCATATAGTACTTTCCTGGAGAAAGATGGCGACTCAGTTAATATGATAATTTCCCGAAGTTTCTTCTCTTTTTTTTGGAGTGAAGGGGTACTTGTTCTTCACTACCTTTTGGGTATTTATTAACATTTTAAAGATTTTATTTTTTTCCTTTTTCTCCCCAAAGCCCCCCTGGTACATAGTTGTATATTCTTCATTGTGGGTCCTTCTAGTTGTGGCATGTGGGACGCTGCCTCAGCGTGGTTTGATGAGCAGTGCCATGTCCGGGCCCGGGATTCGAACCAGCGAAACACTGGGCCGCCTGCCTCAGAACGCGTGAGCTTAACCACTCGGCCACGGGGCCAGCCCCTTATTAACATTTTAAAGAAACGGAAGAGAAAACTAGGGGAAGCAGAGTTCTTTTTTGTTTTTCCAAGTGAAGTCTTTAAAAAAATTCTTTTTTCTGCAAACTGGTGCAGCCACTATGGAAAACAGTATGGAGATTCCTCAAAAAATTAAAAATAGAACTACCATACGATCCAGCCATCCCACTACTGGGTATTTATCTAAAGAGCTTGAAGTCAGCAATCCCAAAAGTCCTATGCACCCCGATGTTTATTGCAGCACTGTTTACAATAGCCAAGACGTGGAAGCAACCTAAGTGTCCAGCAACAGACGGATGGATAAAGAAGATGTGGTACATATATACAATGGAATACTACTCAGCTGCAAAACAGAACAAAATCATTCCATTTGCAATAACATGGATGGAACTTGAGAGAATTATGTTAAGTGAAATAAGCCAGCGAGAGAAAGATAATCTGTGTATGACTCCACTCATATGAGGAATTTAAAATTATGGACTAAGAACAGTTTAGTGGATACCAGGGGAAAGGTGGGGTGGGGGGTGGGCACAAAGGGTGAAGTGGTGCACCTACAACATGACTGACAAACATTAATGTACAATTGAAATTTCACAAGATTGTAACCTATCATTAACTCAATAAAAAAAAAAAATTCTTTTTTCTTCTCTGTCTTTCCTCCTGTTCTCCTCCCCCCAAAAAAAGAAAAATAAATTAAAAGTTTAAAAACTAAAAAGTTCTTTTTGCAAAAGCACTTCATTTTTAATGTAGAACATTAGAATGTATCATCAAGCAAAAAGACAATGCTGTGCTATATTCACAAATACATTTTCCTATTCGTATATATTTATCAGAATGCAAGTATACTTTTCCTGTTGTCCTGGAAATTCCTGTTTGTCATTCGATATGCCAGGAGCATCTTTCCAGGGCCTTGCACAGCCCTCCCCTGAGTCCTGTGAGATGGCTGGCCAGTCCAGTGCACGGCTCCGTGTCTGGCACCATGATCTAGTCCCCTCTTGTTGGGCCCTGGGTCGAGGCTGCTAGTGGGCTCCTTCTGCCAAAGCCACACTGTTTTTCCTTGGCACTCAAGTGTCTTCCTCCTCCCTCCCACTGCCGGGGTGACCATGTGATGGGAAGTCACCTGGGACCACAGCAACCCAGCAGACACCCTGGGGATGGCCGAGAACAAGGCAGAGGGAGGCTGGCCCATCTTCTTCCAGCAGAACTCGCATGCAGGCAGCTGAGATGGCCATGAGAGAGAGGTGAGCTCCTGTGTCGACGCTGCCGTTACTTTGGGCCTCTATCCCGCAAGCTCAACCTGTACGCTAACTAATAGAACACCTGTGTGGTAGCTTTGGCTGTGTAGACATTGCTGTTTTTTAATTATTATTTTTTGAATAGGTGGTGTGAGCATATGGTACAAAATTCAAAAGGCACCCAAGGGTATCCAGTGAAAAGTAAGTCTCATTCTCCCAACACTGAGTTTCGCTCCCCAGAAACAGCTACTGTTGCCCATCCTTGGCGTTGTCTTCCAGTGGTGTTCCAGACACATATACAGATGCGTGTGTGTGCATGGGCATGCTTGTGCTGGGTACATACATTCAGCACAAATGGTAGTGAAGCTGGGTACCTGAGGGTTACTGTAAATATTCAATAAGATTACCTTGTTAGGAAAAGAAGTTAATCTCGTCACTTTGCTGTTTTCTTGTTTAACCTGAGGGGTAACTCAAGGGTCTCACAGATTTGTGAGCTTGTTTTACAGAAGAAAGAGAATGCCTTCAAGGATCACCAGATAACCAGCCCCCAGCTGCTGTTGCTGCCCAGAAGTCAGATTGCCCCGGGCTTATGGGGAATGACCCCTTTGTGTCTCCAAAACTCCTCCTGCCAAGCCCCTTAGCTCTATAAACCCCCTGCTTGCTTCTCTTGTTAAGGTGGATTTGGGAGAACCCATGCTCCCACCTTCCCGTCTTGGCCACTTTGAATAAACCTTTCTCTATCTCCAAGCAGATGTCTCAGTGTTTGGCTTACTGTCCAGGTGTATCTTGGGAATCATTATATATATCAAAACACAAAGACCAGCCTCATTTGTTAAAGGCTGTATGTCACATTGTTGAATGGATGTACCATTATTCACTTAATCTGTCCTCTGTTAGTAGATCATGAGGTTGTTTCCAATCTTTTGTGCTAATAAACAGTGCTGAAATTAATATCCTTGTATACATATTACTTCTCCAGAATATTTCTTAATGAATATTTAAAAATCCTTCTTAGCTAACAAGTTTTAGAGAATCAGTGTGGTGTGTGAAAATGGGTATTAAACCAGGGATCAAGAAACTTCCGTCACTAACCCTCAGTTTGATTTTGGAATAGTCGGTTAACCTCTCGGGATGTGTGTCTTCATCAGGAAATTGAAGAGTTTGGCTCTTGAAGTCTTATGATTTAGCAAGGATGCACTTTGTCCTGGGCCCTGTCCCTACCCTCAGGGATAATGGAGCATAGACCTTGTGCCTCAGGCGCCCGGCAGGCCCCAGTGCATTCCTTGGATTAATTTTTTGCTGTCCCCAGCCCAAGGGGAAGGGGAAAGGAGAAATTTTGGCAAAAGAGTAACCCCAGTAACTGGCTCCTCTCCTGGCTTATCCCAACTGTAAGCGTTCCTTCTAGGTTCCACCAGGTGTTCCTTTTCTTTCAGACAGTTTCTCTGAGCTCGGGGGTGTTTCTGTGCTTTTAAAAATGTCCTTTTCTCTTTCCTCTACCATCCCAAGGTGGACCGTGTCCTTTAGCTCCCTTCTGGATTTGGGAGGTCCTACCCTTTTGTGTTTGAGAATTCTAGGTTCACCTTGGTGGTTTCCAGTGACAAGTGCCCCAGCACAGCCTCACCTTGGCCCGTGCTGGCCTTGACTCTGTCCCTTGCAGTCCTGTTTTCTCTCTCTTTTGCTTCCAGCCTTTGCTCTTGGTCGCATGTCACAGACTTATCTCTCAGCCCTTCTCCTCTGGATTGAGCTGTTGTGTCTTCTCTAGTCCAGGCTTTTTCTACTCCTTCTGAGCCATCCGTCTCCTGGAGTCCCGTAACCCGCATCCGCCATGGGTCTTTCCTGGTTAGGAATTGACGATTGATCCCCTTATTGCTGGTGCAGCTTCCTTGCCCCTCCTCCCAGATGTAACTACCTGAGACGGCAGTTTTCCTTCCACACCTTGAGATCTCAACCCTTCTTCACAAGATTTTTCTGGGAGAAAAAAGCATCATATTTTGCCACATGCTGTAACTACAAGGATTTCATCTAAATATGGAACATTCCTTTGATGACAGACTTGACTAGGTCGGTGATCAGCATTGGGATATAGAAAAGAGAAAGTCAAAACTGAAGATTTGAGGGCCAGCCTCAGTGGCCTAGAGGTTAAGTTCAGTGCACTCTGCTTCAGTGGCCCGGGTTTGGTTCCCAGGCACGGACCTACACCACTTGTCTATCAACAGCCATGCTGTGGCAGCTGCTCACATACAAAATAGAAGAAGATTGGCAAGAGATGTCAGCTCAGGGCGACTCTTCCTCAGCAAAAAGAGGAAGATTGGCAAGAGATGTCAGCTCAGGGTGAAACTTTCCCAGCAAAAACAAAAAACAAAAAAACAAAAAAAACCCTGAAAATATGATATGCAAGGGAATTCAGAAATAGGAATATAATTTGAAATAGGAATATATATATATATAAAAACTTCAAATTAACTTTACTGACATTAATATTCTTAAATATAATAATGCTAAGTAGAGTACTGAGTTGCTAATATTGAAATGAATCAGCCAGAAAACAGATTTTTTGACCTCTTAACTATCTACCTTTAGTAAACTCTGAAAGACCTAGAAATGAGAAAAATCATATAAGTAGGAGTTAGTGTATATCTGTTGTTTTATCAGAAAATCATTGTGAGCATGGGTGAGCAAAGGCTGTAGGAAATAGGATAATTTTTCACTAATTTTCACAGTCTTAAACGATATACTTTGCCAGCTCCCTCAAGCCTTTTTTAAAAATTTGATTTTTCTTCTTGTTTTGTTCATCATTTCATCTTTAGGAACAGTTTTTACCTAAGATGCAAAGAAATAAGTCTTTAAGAAATTTGTTTGCTGAATAGCTGAACAATTTACATTTAGTCTTTCAATTATATGTAATGATCTTAAAGATATATAAAAAAAGTTTCATTTTGCATTTTAAATATGTCCTCCTTGATTCTGATCTTGGGCTATTTGCCACGACAGGTCTTACTTCACAAACTAAAATTCACACTAGGCTTGTTTCTGGCCAACGAGTATTGATAAAATTTTATCATATCTTAATATTAACTCTTATCAGAATTAGGTTTTTATGGGAAGTAGGCACCAAAATTGTTTGATAATAATGAAATAATTGTGGAAAGGGAAGCCTAATGAGATAGGACACATTTTCCCACATTTAGATTATGGTAAGAGTTGAAAGAAGTAAAAGCTTGGAAACAACCCAATATCTAAAAAAGGGTGGCTGGTTAGCAAACTAGAGACCAGAAACTGGCCAAGGGAGTCGTCCGGGTTCTTCCACTCCAGCTGGCCTGGCCTGAATCCAGGGCTCATCGAACCCACTGCCCAGAGCCAGCCACCATTTGCTGCAGACACTCATGTAAATATTGAAATTGTTGGCTGGTCCCACCGTGACCTCTGCCCAGCGCTTGGGTCTCAGTAGCTGCAGCCACTTGCCCCCTTGGCTGACCTTTATAATGATCTCTGCTCCTTGCTGGCCATAAACTTCAGGAGTGGCTTTGACCTCTGAGCCATTCAAGGGCTTCTCTGTGACTTGCTGCTTTGACCAAGGATGATGTGGCTTTGAAGAACCTCTGATATTTTCTACGTCAGTCCCAAAGGGAGAAGGAACGTGCTGAGAAAGGGATGGAGCTACTGAACCGATGAAGCGACTGGAATCTTCGTTTTGATCAGACCATAAGGAAGCCAGATGATGACAGCTGGAAGGTTGGCTTCTTGCTCTGGATGGTGCATCACACTTGGGGAGAAAAAGGATGAAGAAGTCATTACTGGAACTGCATGGTTGAGCCGCTGACGAAACCAGGCTCACTCACGTGACTTCTTCAAGAGTCTGAACTGCAGGCAAAATCCACTATGGAACTGGGTGGCCACGTGATGGGCCATGTACCATGGGTGCCCCGCATCCACCATGAGGACGGGCTTGTGGCCAGTACCCCCGGAGAATCTGACTCTGCCTTCGCCGACTTCCCACAGCTGTGGTGTGAATTCTCTTCCGTCAGCAGGACACCATGATGCACCGTGGGTTACCCTTCCTTTTTTTCATAAACTGCACCAAAACCTCCTCATTTTCTCCCTTGAGGTGCCATTCCTTCTAGGAAAGTGGTTTTGTATCCCAAACAGCACACACACACACACACACACACACACAGAGTACCAAAGATATGTTACACTTCATTAAAAAATAGGCTAATAAAAAATGTTCAAAGATCATGACTAGAATGAAGACCTAAATATTGCCAATAAATATCTAAAAAGATGTTCAGCCAGTGGAAATGCATCAGCAAGAGGCCATACAGTGTAGTAGTTACGTAGATTCTGCAGCCAGACTGGCTGGATTCTAGACCTGGCTCTGCCGTTATCAGCCATGTGACTTCCAGCAAGTTACTTAAGCTTTCTATATTTCAGTGTCCTCTTCTGTACAAGGGGAACAAGAATAGTAGGACTTACCTCCCAAAGCTGTTGTGACAGTGCACAAGGTTGAAATCTGTAAGGTGCCTAGAAGTGCCTGACGTGTAGGAAGTACGCTGCAGTGTTACCTGCTATGATGATGATGGTGATGATGGCGATGACCATGATGCTGGTGGTGGTGGTGGCGGTGGTGGCAATGCCAGATTGTTCTCCAAAGTGGTCATATCAGTTTACATTTCACCAGCAGCATACGAGCATTCCTTTTATTCACGTTCTTCCAGTATTATCAGACTTTAAAATGTTCAGCAAATCAATGGATGGAAGTTGAATCTGAGGTGGTTTTATTTCCATTTTCCTTGCTTCCGGTGAGGAGGAGCGTCTTTTCCTTTTTTGGCCATTAGGGTTTCCTCTGTTGTGAAGCCTTTTTCATATCCTCAGCCCCTTGTTCTGTCAGTCCTTTGTCTTTTTCTTATTGATTTTTTTTATTGATTTCTCATTCATCCAGCAAATATTTATTGAGGACCTTTTATATGTCAGACACTGTTTTAGGTGCTAAGAATACAAAGGAAAACACTGTTTTATGGATCTTATGTTCTAGTTAGAGGAAGACAAACAAATAAATAATACAATTTTAGCTAGCAATAAGTTAGATGAAAAAAAGTAAAGCAGGACAGTCATCATAATAGCTAACATTGACGGAGTGATTTCTGTGTGCCAACTACTATACTAAGTTCCTATATATATTAACTCATTTTATCCTCACAATTTTTCTAATACTATTTATTGAAAACGTCATCCTTTACAGCTATGGAAACTGAAGCACAGAGAGGTTAAGTAATATACTCCAAGTCACACAGCGAGAAAGTAGTGGAGCCAGAAATTCAAAGCCAGGTGGTCAGACCCTAGCTAATGCCTGTGTTCCTGGCCAGGATATTATGTTTTCTTTCTCTACTAAACTGGAGATAAAATGTGAAGGGAAAAAGAACTTTTTGTATATTCTGGCTATTAATGATACTTTATCATGTGTTTTATAAATATCTTGTCTGTTTCTGTAGTTTTCAAATTTTGTCTATAATCACTTTGCCACAAATAGTTAACTTTGATGTACTCAAGTTATTGCATCTTATTTGTGGTTTGTGCCTTTGGGTCCTTGTTTAAGGAATTCTTTCCTTTATGGAGTCCTTGTCTTATTCTTTCAGTTATTCATTCAACAGAATTGTACTCGGCATCTGCCTTATGCCAGATGCTGTTCTAGGCTCTGGATAGACGTTAACGAAACCAACAAAAATTACTGCCTTCTGTTTTAAGGTTTTATTTTCTAAGTTTGGGTTTTAAGTCATTTGGATTTTGTTTTTGTCATTTGTGGGAAGCAGCAAACTAATTTTGTTTTTCTCCATACAGGGAGTCAGTTTTTCTGATTGTGTTTATTAAAATAAGTTCAGTTTTTCACCGCTGTTCGTGATGTCACTGTTATCATGTCTCACGCTCCTGGATACTATGGGCTGTTCCTGGTCTGTCTGTTCTGTTTCATTGATCTATTTGTCCGTTCTTGAGCTCTGGTTTTTTTTGTTATTGTTGTTGTTGTTGTTTTGAGGAAGATTAGCCCTAGCTAACTACTAGCAATCCTCCTCTTTTTTCTGAGGAAGACTGGCCCTGAGCTAACATCTGTGCCCATCTTCCTCTACTTTATATGTGGGATGCCTACCACAGCATCGCGTGCCAAGCGGTGCTGTGTCCGCAGCCGGGATCCAAACCGGCGAACCCCGGGGCCGCCGAGCAGCTGAACGTGCATACTTAACCACTGCACCACCGGGCTGGCCCGTCTGTTGTATTTTAATAATGTTTTAGTTGCAAAGGTGTTGTGATTATTGTAGACAATTTAGAAAATGCATAAAATACGATGAGAGTTACAATCACCTATAATCCCACCATTTTCAGTGCAGGAAATTGGAACTCAAGGGGAAAAATCGTAAAATAATTGTAATATCAAACTGCTAATGGTTCTTATGGGGAGGAGCTAAGTGATGTCTCTGGTGGAATCCCATGAAATCTAAAATTGTTTCTCATCTTGGGATTCACATGCCATAAATTGAGCTCTTTTGATGTTGCTCTTAAAATTAATGTATTAGTTATAATAGGCTAAGCTGCTATAACAAATAGACTCGAATGTGTAATTGCTCAATTCAATGGAAGTTCCCTTCTTAACCCTTTGACAGTCCTGGGTGGGTGTTCAGATGGATGGCAAGGGGACTGTCAATCAGAGACATATAGGCTTCTCCCGTCACGTGGCTCTGCCGTCCCTCTAGTGTCTCACCCTACACCTGCGTCCAGTCGGCACAGAGGAAGGAAGAGCATGGAGGATGACCCCCGAGAGGGTCTCTGGGTCAGCAGAAGTGGCAGACATCACCTCCGCTCCCGTCCCACTTCCTAGAACTGAGTCACATGGTCATACCTGACTGCAAGGAGCTGGGAAATAGAGTCCAGCTGCGAGCCTAGGGAGGCAGCGGGGGTGGATGTTGAGAGCTGGCAGAGTCTGCTGTGCCTGTTTCTCCTGGAGCACCGGTAGAATGTTTACGTGGCTGGGGGCCTTCGTTCATTCCGTCAAGTGCTGTCTGTGAAATCCTTGAATACTTCTTCAAAGAGATTTGCTGGATGTGCTTTTTAAATATCTAGCATTTCCACGGCTGAGAAGGAGTTCACTGGTTTATACTTGGCCTTTGAATACACCAGAGATTCTCTCTAGACACAGACGGAAGTGTCTGTCCTTCCTGGGGTAGCAAAATTGGGAGGCTCTTCGTACGAATTCTTGGGGAAGCAGGAAGTGGACTTCTGTTGTTAGAGATCCAAGAGATCTCTGTGAAAGGGCTCTGTGGTTTCCATGGCCAGAGTTCTGTGATTCAGTAAACAACCTCAGCAACTGAGGGTCTGAGTCAGTTTCTCTTCATTGGATTTCCAAGAAGAGTCCTCGAGAGGGACTTGCGCGAGGCAGCCATAGCCAGCTCTCCATCTACTCAGGCTAACGTCATCCTACCAGCCCCAGGGACAGGATTTTCACCTGTCCGTTCTCTTACCAGCTTCGTTGAGATGTAACGCACAGACCCTACCATCCACCCGTTTGAAGTGTACAGGTAGTCATTCACAGAGTTACACAGCCATCACCACAATCAATTTTAGAACATTTTCATCACCCCAAAAAGAAACCCCGCATTTCTTACATGTCCCTCCCAACCTTTCTCACCTTCCCGGTCCCTGACAACCACGAATCTATTTTCTGTCTCTATGGTTTTTGCCTGTTCTGGACATTTTATATAAATGGAATCATACACTGTGTGGTCCTTTGTGATGGCTGCTTTCATTGAGCATAATGTTTTCCTGGTTCATCCGTGTGGTAGCGTGTGTCAGTACTTCATCTTTTTCTTTGCTGAATAATATTCCATTGTATAGATATACCACATTGTCTTGATTCATTCATCAGTTGATGGGCATCTGGGTTTTTCCCACTTTTGGGCCTATTATGAATAATGCTGCTGTCAGCAGTCACGTCCAAGTTTCTTTGTAGATGTCTGTGTTCCTTTCTCCTGGGTAGATACCTAGGAGTGGAATTGCTGGGTCCCATGGTAACTCTACGTCTAGCATTTTGAGGAATTGCCCGACTGTTTTCAAAGCAGCTGAACCATTTTCCCTTCCCGTCAGCACGAGATGAGGGTGCTGATTTCCCCATATCCTGGCCAACCTTGCCATTACCTTTCTTGATTGTCGTTACCCTCATGAGTGTGAAGTGGGACCCCTATCAGCTCCCATTCCCAAATTCTAGTCTCCTAGGCTTCTGGGAAATGGACCAGTAGCTCTTCCTCGTTCAAGGGTTGGGGAGTTCTGCTTCTCATCACTATGTAATGATCACCTGTCGCTGGGAGTTGGAAGGAAGAGATGGGTAATTTAGTGCCAATTTCTGTAGGTCTCTGTCAGTTTATTTTTAAAGTTCAGATAGAGAGAGAGAGAGAGAGTGAAAACCTTGGCAAATTAGAGTTAACAAAAATGATTGCAGTTTCTCCATTTTACCAAAATAAGATGGTGTAATTTTAACAACACAGTTTGGGGGAGAGATTGGGGCACAGTATCAATTAACTCCCCAAATGTAACTTAACAGAAGCTTCATTGCACGAGTGTCCTCTAAGTTATCGAATAGATGATATAAACGTATTTAAGGAATTTTGGTGAGATAGTCTGGTGTTTTTATTTTTTTATGCCTCTATATCCACTCCCATGAGTTTCCATGAGTTTAGTTTGTCTCTTTTAGGAGAAAATGGATTCACACTCAGGACAAAAATTCCTGGGCTCTTCATTGGTGGAGATATTTCCATTCAGCTGGAGAGACATCCAAGCCAGTCATGACCTCTCAGTCTGTATCCCTCTGGATGGAAGCTTCTTGGGAATTTGGAGATATTTTGAACTGAATGTATTGGACCCAAAAGCCATGAGGTCAAGTGGTTCCTGGAAAAGCCACAACCAGCAGCAGTGAAAGGATTGAGGCAGGAGGGGGGTAAATCCTTGGGTGGCGAACCCAAAGGCATGTCCTGAGTGACGTCAGTTACTGCCACCTCCCTGCTCCCAGCACTCTGCTGAGCACTAGCAGATGTTCACTGAATACATAATAGGCCGCAGTAGGCTTTCCCACTCAGGTAGGGAGAATTGTAGCTCTCCAAGGTACTTCACCTCCTGGCAATACGTGATTGGACCCGTCTCAAAAGCCAGAATCATTGACTCATTCATTCAACAAGCCTTGTTATAGAAATCTACCGGTGGCAGGCATGGAAGAGTGAGAGACCTTAGGGATACAAGTATGAATGGCTTTCTTCCGTACCTCCCACACCCCGCCACAAATGCCTATGTAAATCATGTGATCACAGTACAGCAAGTGCCCCACTTTACAAGGTGCCAGCCATGGGAACATGGAGGGAGGAAAGCCTGAAATAGTCAGACTCCCAAAGCAGAGAGTGTACAAACCATACTATCCAGGGCATATTTCGAGCTCTAGTATCTGGCTGTGATATGTTTGTTGAAGCCCAATTGCCAGTCAGATATTTATGGGCCACCAGATGATTTTAAATATGAGCTCCACGGTAGTACAAACTGGATTCTACTGAGATTTGGTGAATATAAACTGCTCATTTTGGGGGGTGGGAAGGCCTTACTATTTGTAGACCTCAGGGGTACCATTTGGCGGGGTCTTAACGTGTCTCTAAAGATGAGCACGACTTTCTATTTTCAGATGAGGAACAGAGAACTATGAATCTGTACCTCAAGCGCCTCTTAGACAGTTTTTCTCACTATTGAATGTACCTTTCCTATTTTGACTTTCCAGAGAAATGAATGATCCGTATTGGATTTGAAAGTTTGTGATTTCAATATATGAATAAGGGACAGAAAGAGGAGTCCCTTGATGACCTAGATATGGGATGCTAAGGCCAGCACTTGTGTGGTAGGATACTCCACGTTATGACATGGTAGAAAACACCCCCACACTTGTGTTGCGTAAGTCAGCGAAGGTTCATCTCCCACCTACGCTGCATGTGTGGAGAGGCACTTGGGCCCATGTGGAATGGGGCTCCCTCACCTCCCAATGCCATCCTCTTGCAAGGCTGCAGGGCTTGGCTGGAAGGGGAGGTCAGCAGGGAGGAGAGCGTAAGGGCTCGCCAATGCTTTCCCCTGAGAGGAACACCTGTGCCTTCCACGCATCTCCCCTTGCTGGGCATTGCTCTGCCTGCCCGGGCCTCACTTCAGGGGGCCGAAGAAGGGTATGCCTTCCACTCTCAAGTGTCCGAAGGAGAGGAAATTCAGAAATACTGGTGAGCATGACTGCTTCCCACACATCTGAGAAGTAAACACCCGGGTCTCCTCCTGTGTTTCTCCTCTACGCTCACACGGCTACCACATTCCCAGCACTTCTGACGCCAGATGTGGGGGTTTTCCTCACACCAGGCAATTCTGCGACACCAGCTGTGTGTCCTGCAGTTTAACTCGATTCTGACACTGTCTACTTGGAGATAGTGTCAGATCCACAGATTGTGTTCAGTCCTAAAACACTACCCCCTCCCCCCCGCCTTCAGATGCCAATCACAAGTCCAGGTTGTCCCCTGTGCTTCTGATCGACTGGCTATAAATTGGAGGTTCCCGTGCCCCGCTCCTCAGGTCGATTAATCTGAATTCACAGAACTCAGGAAAACAGTTTACTTACGGTTTACCAGTTTATTATAAAAGGGTATGATAAAGGATACAGATAAACAACCAGATGGGAGAGATGCATGGGGCAAGTTATGTGGGAAGAGGCGCAGAGCTTTCCTGCTCTTTCCAGGCGTGCCCCCCTCCCAGCACCTCCATGTGTTCACTAGCCCAGAAGCTCTCTGAACCCTGTACTTTTGGGATTGTTACGGAGGCTTCCTCACGTAGGCAGGATCAATGATTGACTCCATTTCCAGCCCCTCGCCCCTCTCTGGAGGATGGGGGCTGGGGCTGAAAATTCCAAGCTTCTAATCATGGCTTGGTCTTTCTGGTGACTCGCTGCCATCCAGGAGCCACCTCAAAGTCACAGAGAGTCACCTCTTTAGAACAAAAGACAGTCCTATCACCCAGGAAATCCCAAGGGTTTTAGGAGCTCTGTGCCAGGAACTGGGGGGCAGAGACCAATATATATTTTTTATATTATTTCACACATTTTATAGAGAAATGAGACACATTCTGTTCTTAAGAAGCTTACGCTCCAGTGGGAAAAGCAGATAAGAATACCAAGTTTAGAATGTGCTAGATGGAAGGATGCTTAGATGGCAGGGGGATCATTGAGTTAGGGGCGCCTTATTCAGATTAGAGGAGGAGCAAGAAGGTTTCTCAGGGGAGGTGATTCTTGGCCTGAATCTTGAATGACAAGCAATTCACCAGGGAGTGAAGAAGACAGGTGTCCTGGCAGAGGAAGCAACATGCTGAAATGGGTAATAATAACAGTACGTGTTATTTATTGAGTGGCTTGCTCCATGCCAGCCACTAGGCCACGCACTTACAGGCCGTGTCTCATTTAATTTCCCGTCGGCCTCCCATCTTTGTATAATCTGTTGCCTTAAGAGCATATGCTCCACAGGACGGGACTTTGCTTTGTTCAGTGTTGTATCTGTATGTTCCAGTAACTAATGCTGTATAACAAACCACCAACCACTTTATTGCTCACAAATCCTGTGGCTTAGGAATTTGGAAAGGGCACCGTTGGAGGGGGTTCTCGCTGGGAGTCTCTTATGAGGTCATGGTCAGATTTTGGCTGGGGCTGCAGTCAGACAATGGCTCTGCTGGAGTGGATGCCCAAGGTGGCTCACTCACAGGGCTGGCCATTGGCCGGAGCTCAGCTTGGTTCTTACCCAGCATGTGGCCTCACCAGCATGGCAGGTCTCAAGATCGTCTGACAGAGAGAACATTCTATGAGAAGTGGGTGGCAGCTGTGTGGCCTTTTCTCACCTAGACTTAGAAGTCACATATTGACACATTTGTTGTGAATGATTGGTTGTAAGAGAGTCACAAGCCTGGCCACATTCAAGAGGAGGAGAGCTAGATTCTATCTTTCATTGGGAGGAGGCTTGGAAAATGAGGTCACATTGAAAACTACTACAGTCCATCTTCTGGCCAAAAATTACTTACATTGTCCCACATGCAGAATACATTTACCCGCCCTAAGACCCTCCCCGAAATCATTTCGTGTTTTGGCTTATGTCTTAGGCTCAGGCTTGAAGTCCAGAATCTCATCATCTAAACCAAGTCTAGGTATGGATGACGCCCCTCAAGGTTGACCTGAATATGTGTGGACTGAGCAGATATGTTATCTGCTCCCCACACACATTTGTGGAGTGGTGGACAGATGTAGCAGAGCCACTATAGATATTTCCAAAGAGAAGGAAAGAGACAGTGCACGGCACTCAGTGGTCCACGGCACTTCTGAAATCCAACCCGTAACGTGTCGCCAGTTCCCTGACTTGAGTTCATCACTCTCTTTGGGAGCTGTTCTCCGTGGCTCTTGCCTCTGGCCTTTGGGCTCTTGGTTCCACCTTTTAAGCCCCTGAGTCACCTCCATCTGCTTCCTGCCTCTGAAAGGCTGAGGGTCCACAGGCTTCTTTTTGTTTTGTTCTGCTGTCTCTTTTAAGCTAATTCTTAAAAAAAATGTCATGGGTTTACTTTGTCAATTTATAATCCACTCCATTAGGCAGAAGGCCCAGCCACAAATGTCTTCGAGATAAGCTTTTCTCTAGCTTGGGTTCTCTGTGAGCCTGAATGCCCTGGAGATCCTTAGAAGCCATGTTTAGAGAGCGGATGTAGAAGGCACGTCCTTCAGAAACTTAGAAGGCCTTTGTCTGTTTGGAATGTTCAGTGAGGCCCCGCCTTGGATCTTGCTGAGGTCCTAACAAAGGGTCTTACAGCTCCACCCCAGATTTGACTTTTTGTCTTGAGTCCATTTCTTAATATTGCAAATCCTTTGCCTTCTGGAGATGTTGGGGATGAGGAACACTTTTATTTTGGAATCCAGCAAGTCCTGGCTGGGTTTATATTTTCTCTAAATTCCACTCAAAAACTGAATAGCTCATTCCTTAATCTCTTCTCTTTCATTTTATTTCAGACAGCTGGGAGAAGCCAACACTTTCAACCCTGTGCCCAGAAATCTTTTTAATTAGATCATCAAGCTCATTAGGTACATTTTCTCCTTTCCACAAACTGTTCCTCTGTTACATAACGAGAGTCTCTTTCCTCTGATCTTCCAATATCATTTGATTCATTTTCCTTTGAGTCCCTCACCAAGAGCCTCCTCCAGGCCATCAGCCTTCTGCTAAGTCTCCTCAGGGTCTTTCCACCTGGTCTTGAAGCCACCTGTTTTAGGTGTTTGTCACAGCCGCCTTCCATTTTCAGATACTAAATTTCGGTTGCAGTCTTTATTCCTGCATACAAATCATCACAAACTTGGTGACATGAAACAGCAGTCACTCTATTGTGTTTGCACATTCTGTGGGTCGGGAAGTTGGAAAAGGCAGTTTCTCACTTTGGGGTTGAAGACGGGTACCTGAGGGTTACTGTAAATATTCAATAAGAACATGATTAACCTTTGACCTTGTTCCCAATACAGACACAGATGAAACGAAGTTCATGTTGTTAATTTGCTGTTTTCTTGTTTAACCTGAGGGCTAACTCAAGGGTCACAAGGATTTATGAGCTTGTCTTGCAGAAGAAAAAGAATGCCTTTAACAAGTTACAACTACGAGATAACGGCCCCCAGCTGCTGCGTTTCACACCAGAAGTCTGATTGCCCAAGGGCGTATCTGGAGTGAAAGAAACACGGATTTCCCCTCTTTCTTCAAAACTCCTCTTTGCAAGCCACTTAGCTCTATGAAAACCCCCTGCTTTCTTCTTTGGTTAAGGTGGATTTGAGAGACCCTATCCTCCACCTTCTCATTTTGGCCAGTTCCAATAAACCTTTCTCCATCTCCAAGCACTGCTGTCTTGGTGATTGTGCATTGGGTGCACAAACTTGCAATTAGGAGCTTTGGGGTCATGGTCTCTCATGCAGTGCAGCCAGAGGCTGCCTCGGGTTCAGCTGCACTGTCTCTTGCAGTGCCTGCAAGCCATGGTCTCAGGGCAATCAGACCTCCTCCGTGGCTCCTGGCTGCCCCCAAAGTGAGAATCCCAAGGGAGCCAGGTAGAAACCACATGGCCTTTTGTGACCTAGACTCAGAAGTCACATAGTGTCACCTCTGCTGCATTAAAAGCAAGGGACAAGCTGCTCAGATTCAAGCAGAGGGGAAGAGACCCCACTTCTCGATGGGAGAAGTATCAACAAGTTTTTGGACTGCTTGCTTTTGGAGCAGTGTCTGGCAAAAAGAGGACCTCACTATGTAATTGCATCTAATAAGCAGGTGTGTCTGCCTCTCTGCTTATATCATCTTGTCAGTCTTTGGACAATAGTGTGACCCCTGTAATCATCATGTTATAATGGGGCTTTCTTGTATTTATAATGTATTTTTGAAAAGTTAGGACATGGTACTTCACATGGTACACATTTTATTCTAAATGAATTAGAAGACTAAATATTTTATTCCCAAAAGCCATAAAATGAGTAGAGGAAAAAAAGCATAGAAAGATATTTATGTAATTTTGGAATAGGGAAGGCCTTTCTAAGCAAGATTTAAAAGCCAAGAAGCCACAAGGGAAAAATTTAAAATATTAGAGTCCATAAAAATTTTAAATGTCTGTACAGGAAAAGAGACCATAAATAAAGCTGAGAGCTAAAAAATAAACTGGGTAAAGTATTTGCAATGTAAATAATAGACAACAAACGAGACAGTGTAATATAAGCACAAAGTAGAATCTCTGTCATAGGGCTGTTGTGAGGATTAAATGAAATTGAAGTGCCCAAAGTAAATACTTAATAAATGACAAGTTCTATCCATGGTTTTATAAAGAGCACTGACAAATCGATTTTTTTAAAGACAGCTACTAGAAAAAGGATATGAATGAGCAATTCATGGGAAAATATAAATAGTCAATAAACATAAGAAAAGATGTGTAGCCCCACTCCAGATTAAATAAAGAAAAATTAAACGTACAATGAGACTTTTTCTACCCGTAAGACTGTCAGAGATGAAAAAAAATGGTAGTATTTCAGTGCTGGCAAAGATGTAGGGAAATTGATGTTCTCGTTTACTGTTCTGTGTTCCTCTTTAGATATGGTGTTCCCCACCCCCCCAGCTTCTTTCAGGATCTCTTCTTTATTTTTGATTTTGTGTAGTTTGAGAATGATATGCCTAGGTGTAGTGTTTTTGGCATTGATCCTGCTTGGTCTTCTCTGAGCTTCTTGGATCTGTGGTTTGCTGTCTGACATTAATTTGGGGGAAAATCTGAGTCATTATTGTTTCAAATATTTCTTATGTTCTTTCTCCTTCTGGTTTTCCTTTTATGCACATGTTACATCTTTTGTCATCATCCCACAGTCCTTGGATATTCTCTTCTGTTTCTTCAGTCTTTGTTCTCTTTGCTTTTCAGTTTTGGAGGTTTCTATTCAGGTTTCCATTGCTGTATCCTCAAGCTCAGAAATTCTTTGCTCAGCCATGTCCAGTCTACCAATAAGCCCATCAAATGCAGTCTTCATCTCTGTTAGAATGTTTTTTATGTCTAGCATTTATTTTTGGTTCTTTCTTAGGATTTCCATCTCTCTGCTTACATTCCCCATCTGTTCTTGTATGCTGTCTACTTTATCCATTTGAGCCCTTAGCATCATAATCATAGTTGTTTTAAATTCCTGGTGTGATCATTCCAGCGTCCCTGCCATGTCTGGCTCTGATGCTTGCTCTTATCTTTTCCAACTGTGTTTTTTGCCTTTTGGTATGTCTTATAATTTTTTCTTGATAGTCAGGCATGATGTCCCAGGTGAAAGGAACTTCTGCAAACAGGCCTTTAGTCATGTGTTGGAGCTGTTGGAGGGAGGGGAAGTATTCCATAGTTTGTGATAAGGTCCCAGCCTTTAATGAGCCTGTGCCTCTGGACCATGAACTTCACAAGAGTGTCTCAATTTTCTTCTCCCCCATACATGGGACAGGATGGTTAGAGCTGGCTAGAGTTGGGTATTTCCCTTCCCCAGGTCAGTTAGGCTCTGATAATACCCCAGCAGGTTAGGCTCTGGTTAACTAGTTTCTCCTGAGAGCAGACCTTGTTAGGAAGAACTGAATACTCTGGCATATTTCAAAATGATTCCTCCTCCCCTCCCACTGCCGGAAGCGCAAAGGGATATTTCTCCAATATTTACTCTGAGGACATGGTTGAGCTCCCAGAGGTAAAACTCACAAAAGTGTGGGAGACCCTGTGACCAGGTGCCCCTGGAGTTTTTACCTCTCAGACTTGCCCACCCTCAACTTGCAGCAATTCATCAGTTACAGTCCAGGTGTTTCTACCCCGGCACTGGATCTCGTGGAGGTTTCCACTCGTGAGTCTCTGCTCCGGGAAGCTGGGACTCTCTGCATTCACTCCTCTTTCTCTCTAGTCCTGGAGGCAGCGGTTGCCCCGTGTCCTCCTCTCTCTACAGATCCAAGAAGAGTTTTTGACTTTTCAGTCTGTTCTGCTTTTTACTTGTTGTTGGCATGGAGTGGCGACTTCCACGCTCCTTACCATGTGGAACTGGAAACCGATTTACTGTTGGTAGAGTGGAAATTGGTACAATATTTAGTAAAGTAGTCTTAATTATCTAGTAAAACTAAAAATGTGCATGCCTTTTGACCTACATTTCCACCTTTGGACCTATTAGCATGAGTGCACAAAGATGTATCAGAATATTTTTTTGCAGCAGCAGCAGCATTTTTAATATAGAAAGGGTTCAATAAAATATGATATATTTACACAATGGAATGCTATCCGGTTGCTAAAAAGAAATGAGATCACTCAATATATCCTGACATGGAAAGAAGTCCAAGACACGTTGTTAAGTGGAAGGAGAAAAGAAGCAAGTTTTAAAATGGTGTGCTTAAGATTCAGTTTTTGTTTAAAACTGATTCATAGTAAAAACAAGGGCATGCTTAGAGAAAAAGACAATTTTGGAAGAATATAAACAAGGAAAACTGTTGGCTGCCTTTGAGGGACAATGTTGTAAGACTTTTAATATAAATTAATGACATCTGTGTCTTGTGTGACCAATATGTATTTGATAATTAAGTAAAAATTCAAGAAAGAAAGTAGGACAGATAGCGCTGATTGAGAACAATAGAACGGAACTGATCCTTTCCATCACTTTCCCCCACTTCAGGCAATAACGTAATAATAATCTCTAACTCTAAATTTTAATTGACCTTCTGGGACTATTGTGGTAGAGTAGGCCCAAATAAATGGAAAATTTAGGTCTCCTCATGTCGTTTTTTTGCCTTTCACTCTTTCAGAAGACGATAGTCATAAGACAACAAGGGTTCCAAACAGAAATGTTTTACCAGTAAATGTTTTTTTCACGTAGAGTTTTTTGTTCTTGTTGTCAATCCTTCTAGTAAAAATCTTTGTCGGGAAGAATTCCCCCTCTGCAGAGAAGCATTTTCTTTGTTTCTGTGGTGTCAAGATTAGTGATTTGTTGTACCCAAGAGATGATTATAATGGAGGTTGGTTGGTTTTTATTTTTTTTTTGGTGAGGAAGATTGGCCCTGAGCTAACATCTGTTGCCAAATCTTCCTCATTTTGCTTGAGGAAGATAGTCCCTGAGCTAACATCCTTGCCAATCTTCCTCTACTTTCTATGTGGGGTGCCACCACACCATGGCTTGATGAGTCACCCGTGTGTAGGTCTGCTCTGGGAACTGAACCTGCAAACCCTGGGCTGCTGATATGGAGCACGTGAACTTAACCACTATACCACCGGCTGGACTGTAAAATGGAATTTTTGCAACATGTATCTCTCCCTTAGAAGGCTGACCGAGAAGTAGATTCATGGAGCAATGATAACTGAAGGCTGTCTGATGTCCGTTATAAGATATGGTTTCTATCTGCAGTTTTTCTGCTTAGATACCATCTAAGCACCGTGTGGTGTGACTGAGTGTAGTTATATCCTTCTGAGTTACTTGTCCTGCCAAATTCCTAATCTGACTGAATTTCATTCCCCCTTCACATCCTGTTTTGGGCTCCTGGGCCCAATTCCAAAACGTATGTGTGTTTGGAGGGGGGATTTCCACAAAACACCAAGCAATCCTCAGACACCAGCAGGGTGTCCAGGAATTCAACTCATTTCTGACGCTATCTACCCAGAAGGTAGCATCAAATTCCACAGGTTAAGGACTCAGTCCTACACCTCTTCCAGCCCCGCCACGTCAGGCACCAGTCACAAGCCCAGATTGTTACCTGTGCTTCTGACCGACTGTCTTAGATCAGAGGTTCCCACGACCCCAGCCTCCGGATCGGTTAATTTGCTAAAGCAGCTCACAGAACTCAGAGAAACATTTTACTTACTAGAGCACCAGTTTATTATAAAAGGACATAACTCAGGACCAGCCGGGTAGAAGAGATGCAGAGGGCAAGGCATGGGGCAAGGGCACGGGGCTTCCATTTTCCCTGCAGATGCACCTCTCTCCCAGCACCTCCTCATGGTCACCAACCCAGAAGCTCTCTGAACCCCTGTCCTTTTGGGTTTCCATGGAGGCTTCATTACATAGGTGTGACTGATTAACTCGTTGGCCATTCTCCTGCCCCTCTCTCTTCCCTGGAGGTTGGGGGCTGGGACTGAAAGTTCCAACCTTCTGATCACATGGTTGGCTCCCCTGGCAATAGCCCCCATCTTCCCAAAAGTCACCTCATTACCATAACATGAGACAGCTTTAAGCTCTCATCACTTAGGAAATTCCGAGAGTTTGGGGAGCTGTAAGCCAGGAACCATGGATGAAGAGCAAATATATGAGAAATATGTATGAGAAATACCTATTTGGTCATCCGAGTGATCAAATATATATATATATATATATTTCTTGTAAGTCGCAGCATCGCACATCCTAACATTGCCTTTTCTCCTGTGTATAACGTGTATTGTTCTAAACCATCAGTTTTATATGCTGATTTTTTTGTTGTTGTTTTACCCTCTGTGAATTTCCTAACAGAAGTCCCGGAGGGGATTTGGGTGCCAAAAAGAAAAAGAAGAAACAGAAGAGAAAAAAGGAGAAACCAAATTCCGGAGGCGCCAAGTCAGACTCAGCATCTGATTCCCAGGAGATTAAAATTCAGCAGCCTTCAAAAGTGAGAGGCCCGGTTTATTTTTACCTCTGTGGTTTCTCGTGTGTGTGAGAGCGGGTTTGTTGGCTCAGAGATGTCCTTAGGGTCGTGTTTGTGTACTCGATGCCACTCTAACTGGAGGTATTTACGGCCTTCCTAAAACTGACACTGGCACCCAAGTAACCAAGAGGCACACACTGTGCTTCTGTGTGTGTGTGGATTCCGCCTTCCTTTTTGCCCTTTCTTGGTGAATTACTATGTCGATTGTAGTGCTAGAAGAAAGTCTCAATGTGAGCTTGTCAGGTTTTTTTTTTTTTGAAGTTACACTTAATCTTTGATTACTTTTAGTTCAGAAGATATTCATGTTTTAATTTTTCTGGGTGTCTGTCTAATTACCTGAATAGCACAACATCATCTGGCAGCAGATGTCGGCTGGAGCAGCCCCAGGTAAGTCTTTCGTTGACTTTCAATCGGACCAGTCTTCAGGGGCCGATCTTAATTCCATTGTCAAGGGTGGGAAATAGCTCTCAAGGATCCCTCTGAAGAAACACCCATTTTAGACCAAACCAGAGTTGTCCGGCTGGGCCCTTTGTTGGCAGGTTGCTGGCCTCGTGTGCGTCTGGTGGTACAGATGGCAGGTGCCCCTGTCTGTGGACCAACCCCAGTCACCCTGGCTGTGAACACGGCCTTGTGTGCTGGGCCCAGGGAAGCATAGAGCCCTCTGGATGCAAGAAACTCACAGCGAAAGGGGGAGAATTAGAAGGATAACAACATGATGTTTTGATGGTTGTAGCTCTAAATAAGCCAGCCACCACCACCTTGTCCTGGGTCTGTTTCCCGGTCAGGAGACCGACCCTCCATCTGTCAGGTGTCACACTGTGGCGGCTGCATGTTGCCGTGATTCTGGAAGCTCTGCCACTGGGATTTCAAATATCAGCACCCAGGGGGGACAGGTTTCAGCGGAGCTTTCAGACTAAGACAGAGTAGGAAGAAGGACCTGGCTGCCCACTTCCAAGAAAATTGGCCATGAAAACCCTGTGAATAGCCATGGAGCATTGTCTGATACAGCGCCCAAAGGTGAGAGGATGGCGCAGAAAGACCGGGCAGGGTTCTGCTCTGCTGTCCACAGGGAGCTGAGTTGGAATCTGAGTGCTGAGCACTAACAGCAAAGCTCCAAATAAGTTGTCCTGGGGTCCTGGATAGCGGGTGATGTAGTGGAAGGGGCTCAGGAAGTGGAGTGGGGACCTGGGCTCGGCCTGGCCCCATGGCTCTGGAGCTGTGTGCCTTTGCACAAGGTTCTGTGCCCTCGGAAGCCCATCTCCTCATCTGCAGAATGCCTTCTCCCCAACTCACAGGGCTGTTAGGAGGTTACAATTAGGTCATTTTTATTAAATGGTTTTTATATTACAAGCCAGTGTCTGCAAGGCGGTTATTCGCATGATGCAGGTTTTGCAGAGTTTTAAGTTTTCTTCTTGTACAAAGTTTACTTGTATCACACGAAGTGAGTCTTGCAGTAGTTTTTGTTGGTGTTCCCTGTTTATACATAAGGACCAGCAGTCACTGAGAAGGAACATTGCCTGCCCCCATTTTTCCCTGCCTGCCTCTGCGGGGTGAGAAGAAAGTGGAATCTTCTTCCCTAGCTTTTCAGCTTGGTTCTCAGGTACTAAATATTGTATCCACCAGACAGCCTTTCCAAGGTGACTCAGACAAGGTACACCATAAGCTTGCCAGATATTTCCTCCATTTCTGAACGCTGCTCCGTCAGGTAAATGCGGCCTTACCTACGTGCACTTGTGACATCTCCTTATTGCTTCTGTCATCTCCATCAGCTTCCACCCATCTCTATACCCCTCGTCATTTTGAGCCCTTCTCCCACCTCTGGTCACTTAGAAGAAACTAGAGCCAGCCCAGGCAGGAGGAACTGTTAGCGTTATACGGTAGAAAAATGCTTTTCTTTTTTAATTAAGAATAAGTCCAAATTGTTTTAATGTGGACTTTTCTGCATTGCGTTTTTTACAACTGAGGCGTCTTTCCCTTAAGCTGATGCCAGATCTAGATGACACCGTAAATTATAGTGGACTGTGTTTAGAGACTATTCTGCTTTATACTCAACAAAATAAAATATTTCTTTGGATTCTTGTAGACTTCTTAGTGGTAGGGGACTTGGACGTTTTTCCAAGGTGTTAAATTAGGAAAATAATGGGTATAGAGTACAGGTGATGTTTAGTATTTCACAAGCAGCGGATGTGGAGGAAAAGAAGTGTGCATGACTCTTCCATTGGCATATAATAGTGGGATCCTAAATTGGCGTTGATAGACATGCTCGCCTTTCCTAACACTAATTCATTTCTCCCCAGGTAGTGCTACTATGGAAGGTGAATGGATAGGTTTAAGAGTTTATCATAGCTGAGTTTTCCTTACTGCTTTGTCACCATGGATTTGAAAATTGTGCTTCGTTGAATCTACTGTAAGAGAGCACTGGAATAGGGAGCATTGGGATAAACTGTTAATGGTGATTTCGTGTGAAGACTACTGGTCAACCTGATGAGGCCAATTTGGTCAAGTGGAAACCACACCAGGGCTTCCAGTGGAGCTGGGTGTCATTAGCTCCTTTGGAACAAAGATGCTGATTCATGTGTGTTACAAAATCATTTGAGTTTGATATTTCAGTGTTAGAGGATTTAACTCCAATATCAGGAAAGAAGAATTACCATGACAAATTCAGTGCAGACACTGTAGGTATATTTTTATGAGCCTGGGTTCTACTTTGACTTTTTAAAGATAAAAGGATGCATTTTCAGGCATTATTAGTTCAAATATGCTGTGCTCTGAGTTCCTATTTAAGTTGTTGGTCTCCTCATAGATTCTGTCATTGGGGGTTCAAATGGATGTAAATTTCATTTTGCTGGAAATCAATTACTTTTATGTTGGATGTCTAAAAGAGACCCGAAGAAGAAAAATCTAAAAATGCAATGAATTAGAACAGCGAAAGTATTTTGTTAAATTAGTATGTGTGACTGAGGTATGACCTTATGATTTAGACCTCAATCAAAATATAAGATCAACAGCTTACAAAAAGTGTGGAATTGTGGCAGTCCTGGGCGATGCTGTTAGACTTATAGGTGGAGACAGTAAGACTTTCACCTGCCTCTGGTTAGGTACTTGGTTTCCTTCAATCATTTTAGTGGCAAGATTCTTAAGGAAAGCTGGTGAGTAATGCAACCACAGGTTGGGCTGTATTAATTAGATCCTGTTTTGTACTGTGAAACGAGTAAGCTTCCCAGGGTAAAGGATTTGCCACAAACCACTGACTTGAGATTCAAAGTTGAGCAGAAGTTCAGAGCTGCTGTGTATAACCCAGCGAGGGTCGATGGTACCTTTCCTTGGTGCCCATGGTGTGTTGACACACAGGAAACCCAAGGGCTCTGAAATTCCTTCTAACCACTTCTGAACGACAGAGAAGAGCATTCTTTATATGGCATCACAATTCTAAAATGAATCAGTTATCTCACATATTGAAAAAACTCACTGGTTTCCACATCCAGTCCTACATACTGTACCACTCTCTCATTTCAAGTATAGTCTCATTTTCCATGTAGCGTTACATTATTTGAGAGATTTTCCAAAAAAAATAAAAGAGCTGGGGAATCTTCAGAGATGACAGGACTATTGGCTTTGAGGACGGAACTTTAGAATTTAAAGGTATTGTCAATTTTATAAACTGAGAATAGGTTTTACTTAAAAAGAGGGTCAGTTTCCAACACTTGGGTTGGGGAGGCTGTGATTGCCAAGGATCTGAACTCAGAGTGGAAGCTGCTCATTCTTGTTGTTGGAAGGTTTGTGTCTGGATCAGCATCCGCGTTAGGAGAGGGCATCCTTGTGGTTCAGGAGGAGGGCATCCTTGGAGTTTCCTTTCTTGATTAACTTCCTTCCCAGCTCAGCACTACATTCAGATTTTTCTTTCTTTCTTCTTTTTTTTTTTAATGAACTAAAATTCCCCTTGTCTGCCTGGTTTCCATTCTAGAAGTTATTTCCTTTGTCCCCACATTGCTGCCGCAGAGCATTAACCATAACAGTGAAACCAAGGCTAATGGCTGGCTGGCTGCTGTGTGATAGTCATACATGCATTCTGTGTCACTCCTCTTTGCTGGTCTGCAGGATGAGTAACGGTGACGACCATTGGCAGGTGGGTGGGAGACTGAAGCAAAGGGTGGTTCGATTTACTTTAGATTTCCCCAACTATCAGAGCCCCATTACAACTACAGAGCTACTGTGATCTTTAACATCATGTGTTTGCTAATATTTTCATCTGTTAGCATACTGGAGCCCAAGGCCCTGACCAGGCTTAGAGGAGGATTGCCTGTTTTGCGATGTTGTAGTCTCCAACACAGATGCACCTGTACCTGCCCCAGGTTTTGGAGGAGCGGCAGCTTCCTCATATTTTGTGTCTGTGTGTCTTTGCTGTTGTAGAACCCCAGCCTTCCAATGCAGAAGTTGCAGGATATCCAGAGAGCAATGGAGCTGTTATCCGCATGCCAGGGCCCCGCCAGGAATATCGATGAGGCCGCCAAACACAGATACCAGTTTTGGGATACACAGCCGGTACCCAAACTAAGTAAGCTTTTCTGCCTTTTTTTTTTCCCCCAAAACAAAACTGGATTGACGACAAACGAAAAACACAAAAGACACTCTTCCTCACTTGTATAAGTTGTTTCATACCACAGATGAGAAATTTACACAAAAGTAACATTTTTTTCCTTAAAATATAAATATGGGGTAGTGACTTTGGCTTTTGGTAACAACGTTAGTCTAATTCCTATCCTTATTAAAAATTCCACTTTTCAGGCTGGCCCCGCGGCCGAGTGGTTAAGTTCTCACACTCTACTTCAGTGGTCCAGGGTTTCGCCAGTTTGAATCCTGGGCGCGGACATGGCACCGCTCATCAAGCCATGCTGTGGCGGCGTCCCACATGCCACAATCAGAAGGACCTACAACTAGAATATATAACTTGGGGGTGAAGGGGTGAAGAAGAAGAAAAAAGAAAAAAAGAAGATAGGCAACAGATGTTAGCTTAGGTGCCAATCTTTAAAAAAATAAAATAAAAATCCAATTGCCCACTCTCGAAACATTAGCATATTAAAAATATATATAAAAGAGGGACTCTCGGGGCTCACCTGGTCGTGTAGTGGGTAAGTTCCTGTGCTCCACTTTCTCGGCCCAGGGTTCGCTGGATCAGATCCCAGGCACGGACCCACCCACTGCGCATCAAGCCATGCTGTGGCGGGATTCCGCATGCAAAGTAGAGGGAGATTGGCACAGATGTTAGCTCAGCAGCAATCTTCCTCACCAAAAAAAAAACAGAGGGACTCTCCCTTAGCCCCTATTTTTTGGTTCCAAGCTTCATAGAGTTCTGTTTTCTATACACAAGTGTTTAGCTGTCTCACATCTCAGTTGTTCCAAAAGACACAGAAAATTTGCCCTATTAAATCTCACTGAAATGGAAAATTTTGCACTATTTAACAATAGGATTCTGAACGCTCACCAATGGTGTCAATTATTACCCATGCAATAACATTCCAGTATGTAAGGGAATTGGGTCACTTTGTAAGGGCTTTGGGTCATGTAAGAATCTTTCTGATAGGCCTCTTCCCTGAGCACTTGGCCTGCTCCATCACATTTCAATAACAATTTTACCCCTTAAGTTTTCCATAAACATCATTTAATTGTTCCGCTTTCATGTTATGCAAAAAAAAGATGCTGATATAAAAAAACATAAAATGTTTTAAATGTATTACAGGCTAAACTTGGTGGTTGTATTATGTTTGCATGAAGATAGATGATCATATAGTTATTTTTATGTTTTTCTTTCTTGATTGTTCAAGTTCCAGAATCTGTATAATATGAAGGATTAATTGCCATCCAAAACTCTTTAATAGCCCACTTATGTACAAGTAATCAGTTTTATCACATAGAAGTCAGGGAACAAGCTTTCTCTCTGCCTTCAAATAATGCTTTTCAAACTTTTTTGAAGTTACTGCTCATCTCCCACCCACGCGCGACCCAAGCAGCTTAAAAAGCATGAGCTTCAGAGTGGGAAAGAAGAAAGACTTTATCCTTACTTGGGTTTTCTTTCAGCCTCTAGAAACATATTTGGTGGTGAAGGAAGACTCTCTAGAATGAACTTCAGGATTTTAAATGACAGTGAATTGAGTGATGCTTAGCTGAAGGGATGTAGAGTTATTGATCTGGGTGTGTCGGGTTTAGCTGAATGCTGCTTGCCAAGCTGCCATGGCTTTCAGGTCCCTGCCCCGGGGAGAAGAGAGGCGCCTCCAGCCGGCACTAACCCCAGTGCACGTTTTTGGAAGACAGCCCAGGTGCTCAGCACATTTCGGCCCCTCCCCTAAATCCTTGCAGGATTCCCCAGCTCGTAGGACGCCTGGTATGCACCTCCGCTAAGGCAGCGTCCAGGTTAGTTGGGGAAGAGGGAGACTGAAGTGAGGGGAATGTTGGAGAGTCAGGGGGACTCTGCTCCTCCATTTCTCTCTGGAGTGGTTGGTGCCTGAACACACCCAGCCTTTGAAAGCTGCTTGAATGGGAGGGTCCCCTGATGTTGTGGGACAGCCAAGCCCCAAGCAAAGGTCTGAAGGGACTCTAAGGGGGCAGCTGGGAATCTGGCCCCTTGGGCTGACTTGAGAAAGCCTACGGTGTTCACATGGAGATGAGCTGGTGGAGGGGAGATGGGACAAAGTACCAAAGCCAGGGAGTAGAAAGGTGAGAAAATGAAACCCTTGGCGCTGGTACAGACCCTGTGACTCCACCTGTAAAAGGTCTGTGATGGTAAAAACCTGTCCCTGAGGGTCACGTATTCAACGGATGTTCGTTTGTTTGTCTGTCTGTCTTCTGGTTCTATCTGTCTATTTATTTTATTTCTTTATGGCATAATTGACATATAACATTATATTGGTTTCAAGTATACAACATAATGATTCGATAATTACATACATTGCAAAGTGATCACCACAATAAGTCTGATTAACATCCGTCACCACACAGTTACAGAATTTTTTTTCTCGTGATGAGAACTTTTAAGATCCACTCTATTAGCAACTTTCAAATAGGTAATACAGTATTTTTTCTCTTTTTGTGTGTGTGTTTTTTTTTTGAGGAAGATTAGCCCTGAGCTAACATTCGCTGCCAATCCTCATCTTTTTGCTGAGGAAGATTGACCCTGAGCTAACATCCATGCCCATCTTCCTCTATTTTATACATGGCTTGATAAGCAGTGTGTAGGTCCGCTCCTGGGATCTGAACCAGGGAATCCCGGGCCACCAAAGCAGAACACGTGAACTTAACCAGTGCACCACCGGGCCAGCCCCGATAATACAGTATTTTTAACCGTAATCACCATGCTGTACGTTACATCCCTGGGACGTATTTATAACTGGAAGTCTGTAACTTCTGACCCCTTCCCATTTTCCCCATCCCCTGCCTCTGACTCCCACCGATCTGTTTCTGTATCCATGAGTTCTTTCTTTTTGTTGTTTAGTTTGTTTTAGATTCCACATATAAGTGAGAGCACATGGTATTTGGTTTTCTCTGTCTGACTTATTTCATTTAGCATAATGCCCTCAAGGACTCTCCATGTTGCAAATAGCAAGACTTCCTGCTTTCTTATGGCTGAATAATATTTAGCAGATATTTGCTGAGTGTCTGCTATTAAATGCCAGGCACTGGGGTACATCCCGGGGAAACAGTGGTGGGAAAGTAGGATAAATGGTGGCCAGATGGGGGTTTTCAGGAGGACATACTCCAGGTAGGAAAAAACTTTCATCAGGGAAAGATGCTATGAGAAAGTGATGTGTAAGCTTCTATCTGAGAAAACTCAAGTGGCTGGCCATGCAAAGAGCAGGAAGGGCCTTGGGGGCAGAGGAGAGCCCCGATAGGCCTGAGCTGGAGCTAGCCGGAGGCAGGTCCTGTGGCTGAAACCTGGGAGCAGGGCAGGTGGGTGTGCCGAGGGTGGCCAGGCAGGCAGCCACCTCGGTCAGGAGCCTGGGTTCTGTCTCAACTCTATTGGGAAGCTGCGGAGAAGGAATCGGAAAAGGGCAGCTTTGTGGAAATGGCCAGAGACGTTGGTGACTGGAACCGCACAGCCAGCAGTCTGGGGAGGAGGAGTAAACGGTCCTGAAGTTCATGTTAGATTTTGCTGGGCCAGGTCAGAGGTCAGTGCAGCCCCTTCTCCTGTTTGTTGAAATGCAGAGTCAAAGAGAACGTGTCCAAGGCTGTCATCAAAGCCACGTTGTCTGCAATGGCACTGCACCATAAACCTTTAACCTAGGGACTGAGACGGAGAAATCACTATCGTTTCATTATATACCCTTTGTCGTCGGTTGACACAGGATTTCTCCTTTTATTTAATTGGCAAAATAGCAGCTCTTCTCCACCAGTATTTCACTCCCGAGCTGGCTGAAACGATAGCACGTTTTTAAAGATTGTTACACCCAAACATGATTTTGTTTTATGTAACGGACCATTTTGGATGGTCAGAATACCTTGTAATTGGATACTCTCTCTTTTTATCTTTCTCTTTCTGGCCCTCTCCAGATGAGGTCATAACGTCTCACGGTGCAATTGAAGCAGACAAAGACAACGTGCGTCAAGAGCCGTATTCCCTGCCGCAGGGTTTTATGTGGGACACGTTAGATTTGGGTAATGCCGAAGTGGTGAGTAGGTCTCTTACATTCAGCACCTGCGTTCACACGCGTTGTTTCTGAGTTGATCTGAGCACCACAGACGGGACACTTGTTTGGTCTTGCAGCTCAAGGAGTTGTACACGTTGTTGAATGAGAACTATGTGGAGGATGACGACAACATGTTCCGCTTTGACTATTCGCCCGAGTTCCTGCTATGGTGAGTCCGGCTGCTCACGTGAGCCATGGGTGGCGCGGTTGGGGTGGTGTATCCCTGTGTTCTTGGACGCTAACTGGCGCCTGTTTTCCTTGCCCACGTTGACTTCAGGGCCCTGCGTCCTCCAGGCTGGCTCCTTCAGTGGCACTGTGGGGTCAGAGTGTCTTCGAACAAAAAACTAGTCGGGTTCATAAGTGCCATCCCAGCAAACATTCGGATTTATGACAGGTACATCTTCAAGCTTGCCTGGGTCAGTTTTGTTGCTTTTCCAAGAATTGCAGCTATAATGGGCTGTTAAAATGGCTTCGTGCAGGCTGTTGGTGGTGGAGGAGCTTGTATATGTGTGGGGGCGGGAGTATACGGGAGCTCTCTGTATTTTCTGCTTAGTTTTGCTGTGAACTTAAAACTGCTTTAAAAAACAGTTTATTAATTAATAAAAAAAAGGTCTTGGACTGTGAACAACAACAACAAAAGGACCACTCTCTTTTTCTCTCTCTCTTTTTCTCGTCTCCTTCAATCTCATACATGCATGCACACAGATATGTATTGTGTACATATACACATACATGTCCGTATATATGTAGCAGAATAAACAAAGCATAAACAGGTATTTCAGGTTTCTTTCTGGGAGAAAAAGTACTTGAAAAGATTTTAGGAAGGATAAAAACTTTCTATCCATAAGATAAGTATGTAGCATTTTTGCTCCTGGTCTCCAGCCCAGAAAGTCAAAGATGCAGCTATGAAAGTCAAAGATTTAATGCATAATAGGTCTGTTTACTTTTTGGTGTATTAGGTTAGCTTATTTACTGCTAAAAGCATTTGATCCCAATGGGTTTTGTGCGCCAAACAAAAAGCCTGCATATCTGGAACCAGAGCAGGGGGTGGGCTTTGAAGCTCTAGAAGGTTTATTTTAGCTCAGAACAGCACCTGCTGGTCTGGTCCAGGCACCTCTCAGGGATCCAGGCAACTGCATTATACTACAAAGCAACATCTTACCAGATTCTGCATCTGGGTGGCCCAGTTATTGCCATCATTATATGCAGGACAGGAAAACAGATATAGAAAGTTTAAGAAGCACATCTGATCCCATTTCTAAACTGAAAACTTAGAAAAGACCAAAGTCCTAAAATTTATTTAGAACGTGGGGGTGTGCATCTCCGTGGCCTAGAGTTTTAACCATTCTGGCAGAAGAGTATGGGGAGGAGTGTGGCAAGCTGAGTTTATGAAATGTCTAAATGATGGGATGTTTTTCTTAAATATTGTGTCAAAAGAGGTCTTCCAGTTTCTTAGTCTTTGAAATTTGATGGGTGTTGTCTTATTTTTTTAAATGTTTTCATCTTAACGTTTGTCCTGATTTTTGACATCTTTCTTAGTGTGAAGAAGATGGTTGAAATCAACTTTCTTTGTGTTCATAAGAAGTTGAGATCAAAACGGGTAGCTCCAGTGTTAATTCGAGAAATAACTAGAAGAGTGAACCTGGAAGGGATTTTCCAGGCCGTCTACACCGCTGGAGTGGTTCTTCCCAAGCCAGTGGCCACGTGCAGGTAATAGCACCACACCCTTACCTGTCCTTCGTGCATCGAGCCCCCCTGCCGTGTTGCTAGAGGTGTTATTCTCCTCGCATGTAACTCACAGGGATTCTGGCTTACCCGTGATTATGCAGTTGGTCGGTAGCAGAGATGGAGACTAGCATCTAGAGCCACGGAGCCCGGGATTCCTTCTAGTGTACCAGACAGCCACGTGTATGCTAATGACACGGGATCTCCATTTCTGCGTCTCTTCCATTGGAAAGACGAGTGCTGTCTCTACCTTGGAGGAGCCCAGGGCATCACGATCGTGAACTGTCGTGTGTGTACCATCTTCCTTCCTCCTCTGATGCTCAGTTTTATATGTGCTCTACAGCGCTATCAGGAACTATTCCAAAAGCTTGATAAATATCAGTTAAAAAACCCAGAGGTACTTGTTTGCTAAGAGTAAGACGGCTTCAGCTCTGTTTTTATGACCTCATCTGATCTTATCAAGCTTTCAAAGGTTAATCCAGCGAGAAAATCGTTTATCAGACTGTCACTTGACTAGCCTGTTTGTAAAGCATCAGAAAGAGTTGGTCTCACTCCACTATTTCTATTGACTCAAATAAGATGAATCTTCAGATAAACATAGTATAAAAGAGCAAACTATAAAATTACTATCTCCTGTTAAATTATTCATAAATAAACAGAATAAATAAAACTTCACAGGTATATTTTCGTGCAAATCATTCACCCCAGTACCTAAACTGGAATCACATAAGAAATTCAAGCTAGTTTCTCAAAAAGTCATTTTCTTTGGTGTGCATTATATAAACGTGTAGGCTGCTAATTTAGGGGGAATATTTTCATGTTTTTAAACTTTCTCCTTTGCTTTCTGTAGAATCAACAGTGGTCATTAAATACTTGCAAACTGGGCATTATTAATATTTCTTTTGCAATTTTAAGGTTTCTTTTTACTGAAAGAGATGAAAAGAGGCATGTAATAACTAGGAATACAGAACATATTTTAGAGATGAAAAATGAGTGATAAAATAATTGCATACGAGGAAGACCAGCATCCAGCACTGTGCCAGCCACAACATAAGCGTTCACTGAATGCTGCTGAAGCGTTCGCCGAACAGCTGAGCTGAAACAGAGAGTAAAAATGTGGAGAGTCAGAAATCAATCCGATTTTAAAACCTTTGTTGTGTTCCAGATACTGGCATCGATCGCTAAACCCCAGAAAATTGGTCGAAGTGAAATTTTCTCACTTGAGTAGAAATATGACTTTACAGAGAACAATGAAGCTATACAGGCTTCCAGATGTAAGTAAGAAATGATTTGCAGTTTTTTGAAGCTGGAACAACTGAAGCTTTTAATGTAGAGAAGAATTATTTGCAGGAGTCTAAAAACTGGCCCATGTGTCTGAAGATATGACTGTAGCTAAAGACTGCGTGGAACTCAGGGGCTAGGAAATAGGGAGGGTCCTTTGGAAATATCAGGTGTTTTTAAGTTCTTCATTTTGTGGTTGGATGGATTGAACTCAAGACATATGAGTGTTGAAATTTTGAGTATTTATAGTCTGTTAATAAGAGGGAAGAAAAGTTCAGGTTTCTGATGATATCTTAACACAATGGAACTAAGGAAGGAGGTTTAGAGGAGAGATCTTGGGAGAGTAAATAATGTCTCATTAAATTATCCTCTTTTTAAACCAGCAAATTCCCAATTCGAAAAGTTGTCTCTTAATAGGGGAAAATTTTAACGTGCTCACCAGTCTTGGCTTTATTTGGGGCTTGGCTGGTATATTAGTTATCTATTGCTATGTAACAAGTTACTGCAAACATACTGGCTTAAAACAACACATCTACTATCTCTCAGGTTCTGTGGGTCAGGAATCAAGGCACGGCTTAGCTGAGGCCTCTGCTTCAGGGCCTCTCATGAAGCTGCCATCAAGGTGTCAGCCAGGGCTGAGGTCTCATCTGAAGACTGGACTGGGGATAGAGCTGCTTCCAAGCTCACCTGACTGTTGGCAGGCATGAGTTCCTTGCAGGCAGTTGGATCGAGGGCCTCAGTTCCTCACTGGCTGTCAGCTAGAGGCTGCCTCAGTTCTTTGCCACATGGGATTCTCCGTAGGGTGGCTTACAACATGGCGGCTTACTTCATCAGAGCCAGTGAAGACAGAGAATCGGCTAGCAAGGTGGAAGTTAGAACCGTATGTAATCAATCACAAAAGTGACATCCAGTCACCATTGCCATACGTCATTGGTTAGAAGAAAGTCACAAGTCCGACCTACCCTCAAGAGGAGTGGACCACAAGAGCATGAACACCAGGAGGCAGGCATCGTTGGGGGCCATCTTAGAATCTGTCAGCCACAGATGGGCTCTTTGGTTTGAAGTTTTGATTTTGTCAGAGCTGTTCTTTCTTTTGGATTCTTACAGAGTGGTTTCGTTAGATATTGTAACTTGACTGAAGGATTCACATGGAATGGAGCCATGTTCCTCTAAAAGCGGTGAGGACTGTAGTGGCCTTTCTAGGGGCAGCCGACTCCAGTTCCTTTTGTCTTTTGGCCAGTTGTGTGTTTACTAAACACATGTCGTCAGTGGCTGCATAACTGATGTCTTTTTCCTGATGATAGACGAGACTCAACTAATTTCTGACCTGAGGCAGAATGTAATAACGAGGGACGTGGAGGTGGAGGAAACCAATGTGGGAAACGTCACGCTCATCCTTCCTGGGCTTCACAGCCTGGCACAAGGATTGGAAGGCATGTTCTTCCGTCTGTCTTAAATGTTCTTGCAGACAGTGGGGGCTCAAACTGATGAACTCACCACCTCTCCACGAGGCCAAGGAGGGAGGGGGAACATAGATCAGAACAGAAGGAAGTAAGAACCGCAGGCCCCATGACGGAGGGTCCACGTGACCTGGGGAAGTGGGAGCTGGCCTCCCAAGCTGGGGTGACAGAAATGAAGGTAAGAGCATGGCGGTGTGTGCCCTGAAATGGAGAAACAGGAAGATGTTCAGAGAAGTCACACCCTCATTGTGACAATTAATAGTTACTGATCAGTATTCTTTTGAAGCTAGAGACGATTTCTGCTAATGGCTAAGACCCAGAGCGACTGAGAGGGACAGAGTCACACAGAGCACAAACGGCAGTGAGAAAAAAGGGGACAGTACACAGCAAAGATGAAACGCCCCCTCTGCAGGCACCTTTTGTTCTCAGTGTCCTCCTTGCCAGTAGTTAAATACTCTGCTATATGCGCGTTGAAATAAAAACTTCAAGAGTGCCTGCTTTTTTCACTAGGGGCTAATTCTGTTCTACTTTGGTCTGCCCAGATTTCAGTTTATTGAACCTAAAACAGCTCGCGTGTGAGGAGAGCGCCCACTTACATGTAGGTTGCCTAAAATGAAATGAAGAATAGGAGTTTTTAGTACCTATCATTGGTTTATTCAGGATGCTTAGAACTTAAGGGGCTAAAAGTACTTTTAACTTGACTTTGTCCATCAGCCTTTCTATTTTTGCACAAGAGTCAATCAAGTCACAGATAACGAAGTTTCAGCGAGTTGGTAGTAATTCACTGGGAGGCATTGGCTGTAAAGCCACACTTTGGTATCTTAGTTACAGTGGACTTAGGTCCCTTGCGTACGGCAGTCCTATCCAGCCATGGTGTTATGGTGACTGCCTTTTTCTTCCCCAATAAACTGACATTTATAAAGTGCTCTCACACGAAATATTCAATATATTCTTACGACAACCTAAGATAAGATAAGATAAGAAGTTGGTACTCTTATCTCCATTTTACAGATGAAAAGACCGAGGCTGCCATTTAGACAAGGGCCTGTCACTAATAAGTGGAGGACTTGGGATGCAGGCCCCAGTCTTCCATGTTCCCCCCATTAGATCTCTCTGCTTCTGCCATCACCTCTCACACACCCTTGGTGGGGGCACCGTGGGCCAGTCCCAACAGACGTCTCGCTATGTGGTCATTAGAGCGTAGGTTCAGACAGGGAAGGACAATTGTCAAGGTCCAAACGGCTCTTGTTGGCATGTTCCAGTCGTCTTCCCCCTTTTAAGTCATAAGGAAGGAAAGAAAAATGAACAGCAAATTAATGAAAAAGAGAGTGGGTAGAGGAGACGAAAGTACCGAGATCAGGAAATTGGAAGGTGCCGACAGCACTCTCCTGGGTGTCTGTCTCCTGAGCTGGAAGCTGGACAAGGCAGCCTGTACCAGAGCACCTCCTCCCACAAGGGCCCAGATGGATGATGCCACCACTGGCCATCACATCACTGAAGGACAGTTTATACCATTCAGCATAAAATGAAGAACCGTACTGAATACGACTTCTGCTCCATGGATCAGTCTCATTTCCTGATTCATCATTACTGTTGCTGCTTCCAGTGCCTGCTTTCTCTCCTCTTCACGGACTTCTGAAGATGAGAGTTAACATATACTGGGGCCAGAATTATGCTGGCCTTGGAACATCCGTGTTCTCGTTTATCATTTATAACAGTCATAGGAGGGTGGGTCTTTGACCTCATTTTGTAGAAGAGGACATTGAAAGACGAGATTGATTTGCCCAGAGTCTTCTAGTCGGACAGAACCATCCCAGAGCCCATGTCATTAGCCACTAGTATCTCAAATACTAAGGTTTCTCCAAGAATAACGTTTCCCTCCCTTTAAACATTGGTTTGGGGCCAGGCCTGTGGCTGAGTGGTTAAGTTCATGCGCTCCGCTTGGGTGGCCTAGGGTTTCACCAGTTTGGGTCCTGGGCGCTGACATGGCACCGCTCATCAGGCCACGCTGAGGTGGCGTCCCACATAGTACAACCAGAGGTATTCACAACTAGAATATAAAACTATGTACTGGGGGAATTTGTGGAGAAAAAGCTGAAAAAAAGAAAAAAAAGATTGGCAACGGTTGTTCAGGTGCCATCTAAAAAAATAAATAAATAAACATTGGTTTGTTTTTAATTTGGTGTTGAGCATTTCCAAACAAGTTGGAAATTTTCTTTTTTGGTCAATACTCTTAAAGATGAAAGAATGTGAAGTAGATGAAAAGCAGCAGTCAGGTTAACCTCCCAGCATCTTTCTCTCGTGTTGCAAGAAAAACATGCTTGTCAAGACAGGCGAACACGTGTGAGACATTCTAGATTTAGCAGCAGTGGCCAATTTTTTTAGTGTTTAGTGCCCTACTGCTCCTTTTGAATAAACAGCCATAATCATTGCCTACCTCTCTACTCTGGAATCTTGGCTCTAAAACAGTTCACACCACATAGTCTGACAGAGAACAGCGCTGCCTCTGTTTTCCAGTAGAGCTCTGAGCTTGACTTCTGTAGGCCCTGATAAGCAGGTTTTACACAGATTGCAGTGTAGACACAGTCCAACGAGTGATGCATTTTCGTTGCATCGTGGGAACGTGTATCTGAATGAGATACAGAGTTTGCTTAGGAAATTTAAGATTTTTCTCAGTTACTGGAAATGCTTTTTAGCTTTTTATTGAACTCTCAGAAGACTTTGCTCTTCTGGACTTTGCCACAGCTTATCATTTTTATCTTGGCTTCACATTCTTCCCACCTCTTCCTGAAGACAACAGCTATAACTTGAGTGTTTATTTTACATTTTAACATTTATGTCATGCTTCCCTAGGTTTTTGGGAGAGTATGTGACTTCACGATGTTAGAAAGAAGCAGGTTTAGGCTCTGAGATACTGTTTTAGTCACCAAAAGTAAATATTCTCCTCCTGTTTTCTGGAACCTTATATTTTTTATAGCTTATATAGTCTGATGCTCTCTTTTGCTTTAATGCTTCTGTAAAAACTTATTTGAAGTGCTTATAAATGGCCGGGTTTATATACTTTCTCCCTTCCTCTTTGTCCAAACAGCCTGTTTCACTGGTCTTCCTTATCTGAGTTCTACTACCCGTTTTTCTGACCTTCAGAGACTTGAGAAAGCAGTTCTCAAAGTGTGATGCAGGGACCCCTGGAAGTCCTCAAGACCCTTTCAGGGGATCCGTGAAGTCAACGCTATTTTCATAATAACACTAAAACAGAATTTGCATTTTTTTACTTTCACTGTCTTATGAGTCTACTGTGAAGTCTTCCAGAGGCTATGGAATGTGTACATATATATTTTTTGTTTTAAAATTTCTAACTTAATTTCTATCATGATAAATATGGATAGATAAAACCCACATAAGCAAAGCTCTTTGGGAGTATGAAATAATTCTTAAGAGCATAATGGGGGATCCCAGACCAAAATATTTGAGAACTGCTGCTTTAAGGCTGTCTTCTGGGCAAAAGATGTTGATTTGGGTGATTTCACAGTATGAACACTCAGTGAATGAGAATTGTGCTGCAGAGGAATGCCTTGCTCTAGAAAGAAGTTGGCAAGCTTTTTCTTCATTTCTGAATATTCTCTATTAACAGATATCATGTATTCTGTTGCTTTCATCAATTAATTGCTTGGTATTATTGATTATTGCTGAACCAGTAACAAAAGAAAAAACAGTCTAATATTGTGAAAGGCTATTTAAAATTTATAAAGATCATCCTCATAGCAGAAAATAATCTTTTTTTAATGACTTCGTATACATTCTATATGGTTCTGGTCTTCCTACTAGTATTTAGAAATGCATATTTGTTATATTTACCAGTATTTGGAAATCACATAGGTTCCCTTTTCCCATCAATTGCAGCATAGAAATGCTACCAGATACTAAAATTGGCTCAGGGGAGACAGAAGGAAAATACAGTTTCATGCCTGGCTGGCACATAAATGCCAGGCCGTAGAAGTGTCATCTCTCCAGAGCTGACAGTGACTGTTTCCATGCCTGCAGCCTTCACCTTGCCTTATTGGGTAAATGACTGTGGTACCAAACATAGGAACTCATTCAGTCATTCCACAGTCATTCAGTATCCAGGCTGCTGTTGCCATGCTGGTCTGAAGAGTGAAGCCTTGGATGGAAGCTGCAACCTGGGGATTTCTGGTCCTTTGCCTTTGAGATCCACAGAAAGACTAGATGTAGGACTCTATTAGATGTTGAAGACTTAAGTTCTCTCAATGTAGACTCTTAAGCTATATTTTAGCTGCATCACTATGTCTTTATAGATTACACAAGTCATAACTGAGTGGCACATAGTAAATACTCAGCTGTCGGGTCTCTAAATACAAAGAACGCCCCTCCCATCTCCCTCTCCCCCGCTAATCAACAATCAGTCACACGCTTTGCCACAGAACCTTAGAAACCTCTGCACAACCACTAACGTCGATCAGAGCCGGCACTTAGATAAAATCCTCTTTTCTGCCTTGGGCTCCTGCCATACTGCTGGTCTGAGGATGCAGGAAACTGTAATGAGCTAATTTTAGAGGCAGTTTTTTTATTTTAGAACATTTAGAAATAATTGAGGATAGAAAAGGTAGAGTAGCAATATTTATATACATTATTTTATTTCTTCAAGAAAAAAGGTACAGTTAACTGGAGAAATGAAGTTGTATTTCAAAGTTTTTCATTTTCTGTTTGTAAAACAGGTGAATGTACTGGGCTTTCTCACTTCTGGTCTCAGGGCCCTGGTGTCTGGTCGGTTCCTAGAGAGCTGAGTGAGGTCTGGAGCTCGTTTGAAGACAGGCACTGGAACAAGTCCAAATGGGGACCTGTCCTGAACTTTAGGTTCTTGTATTCCTGGGGCCTAACGTAAAAATTGCGATGTTCTGGAATGATGGATTCAAATACCTATTCTGATCCCTTTTAATCGAAAGATAGTATGAGAGGCCAGGGCCAGTCCTTTGCAGCCAGCCATTCGCCTTTAGAAAATACTCTAGCTGTTAAAATGCCTGCCTTCCCGTTCTCACCAATGTGATTCACTTTTATTTCATTGTTGACAAGAATAAAATAGCTGCATCCTTTTCACGGGCTATTGAATAAAATAAGTTTCTCAACTGTTTTCAACTGTGTTTTCAACACGTCAGGCAGGGCAGTTTTAAAGCACAGTACTCCAGAAACCATGCTAAGATTCTTCTGTCCTGTCATGCAGGCTGCTAAAGTTCTTGGCATTGGTCTAGAGATGAACTTGGACTGTTCCGTTTGATTTTGTTTGGGTCACAAGCGATGTCAACCACAGACCCGGCACAGAGATGAGAAGATACACTGTCCAGCATATATTCTAACTCAGTGCTTCTCAAACTCTAACGTGTATGCACATCACCAGGGGTTCTTGTTAAACTGCAGATTCTGACATGGTAGGTCGGGGGTGGGGCCAGGTTTCTGTAGTTCCGACAAGCTCCCGGGTGATGCTGGTCCAGCTGGTCCGCAGACCACACTCTAGTGCAAAGTACTTTTACTTCTCTTAGATTTAAACTTTCCAATGTGTTTTGTTTTCACTCTAACAAGGTTACAAAGACTTCAGGCTTGAGACCGATGGAACCACGAGATATCAAAGCAGTTCGAGAATTAACCAACACTTACCTGAAGCAGTTTCATCTAGCCCCGGTGATGGATGAAGAGGAAGTTGCCCACTGGTTCCTCCCCCAGGAGCACATTATTGACACGTTTGTAGTGGAGGTAAAGATGAGGTGATAAGCCAGTACAGAGAAGTATGGAAATACTGTACAGTCGAGTCTGTTTTCCAGAAAGCTCATAGAGTGCCCATTTCTTTCCTTCCTCTGTGACTTACTGCTTCTATACCAGATTTCTGCTCACCTTGATAGAACCAGAGTTGCATCTTATGGTTTCCATTCTGGGAAAGAGCACACTTTTACTACTTATTAATGGGAAATGAGGATACTTTTCTGTTGTTACCTGTGTGATGACTGCTTTTCTCAGTTTTGAAAAAGCCAATTTTGATGACCTCATCTGAGATAGATCAAAGTTTAACGTTCCTTTAGTTTTGCAAAACTGTTTGGAACTGAACTGCCTTTGGTTGAGATGGCATAATTCAACCGCTTCACTCAATCCTTGTTCAAGGGAAGGAAGGAAAAGTGTCTAGATCTTCTGATTATTGGTTAGATGAATTTGAGAGAGTGCTTTGTAAACTTTTTTTTAAAGCTTAGAATCTGCTGCTCAAATGACATCTCACGTAGAGGCTTAATTTTAGGTTGGAGTGGAATTGGGTTGAGAAGTTGGGATTTAATCTGCTAAGTACCTGGAGGAGAGAAAAGAGTGGGGAGGCCCGTTAGAAGCTACTGTAGTGGTCCTTCCGCCATTCATTTGTAAGCACTGAGCCGGAAGTGTATTTTCAGCATTGTCAGGCCTTGTCTGGATGTAGGATTACGGCCGAGTTAAGGCAGTACTGGTGGGAGTGGACAAGGTAGATTGAAAGGACATTTCTGGAGAACAACTGAACAGTCTTTGTTTTTAAACTTTTATTTCTAACACAGTGCTCGAGTGGACATCTTTGTGCACAAATTTTTATGCACGTGTGTAAGTTTCTCCAGGGCAGCAGTTCTCAAAGTTTTGATTTTAGGACTCTTACTCTCTTAAGAATTGCTGAGGACCCCAAAGAGCTTTTAGTTTTTTGGAGCATATCTACAGATATTTACTGTATTCAAAATTAAAACAAAAAATTTTAAATATTATTTCATTTAATAATATAGCAATAATAAACCCATTACATCTTACCCAAATAACATATTTTGTATGAAAAGTAACTATTTTCCAAAAAAAAATTAGTGAATAGTATTATTTGATATTTTGGTGAATCTCTGTAATGTCTGACTTGAGACAACTGGTTCCCACATCTGCCTCTGCATTCTGTGATATGTTGTTTTGGTTGAAGTATGTGAAAAAAAAATCCCGTGAAGTATTAAAGATATGGAAAAGAATGAGTATTTTAATAGCCGTTGTGGATAATTGTGGATATTCTTTATCTGAAATCTTATTAATGAACTTTTCATACTCTGTTAGATTAAAACCCACTGGTCTCTCTGGTCCTTGGAATGAATCTTTTACCAGTGTACGAGTTTGCGACATCATACATTGATCATTTAGAAAATACTGGTTCAGTGAGTTACAAGATCTTCCAAATACTGATATTCCATTATATAATATCAAAAAAATCACATTCATCGATATCACCACCACTGTCCTCAGAGAAGTATATGATATAACTCTGAGTGGAGGACACAGGTTTTTCCAAACTTTAACTTGCACCTGAAAGCTCACATTTCATCACTGGCAACAAATCCTGCCAGTTTTTTCTGTAGCAACAGGCTCACATCATTCATTTTCTAGAAAATGCACCAGATACCCCAATCTGAGCAACCGTCATGTGCCGCTCCTGCTTTAGCGTGGTGTTCCACGAAGAAAGCAGCTGGTTCAGCTCACAGCTCAGTCGCCTGAGAGCTTCTCCTTGAGACAGCCCTCATGTCTCAGGCTGCAGCAGGAGCGCGTTGTGTGTACTTCCTGTTTCATCACACAGAATATTAAAAAGATGTGTTCTTAAGGGTGGAGAGTTGTTAAAATTAATCATTCTTAAGCAAGGACGTGCCTAAGTGAAACCCGTTTGAACCATGGTGGTGTGGTGATGAATAAAACAGCCACTGTACAGTTGGGTGCCACTGCCTCATTTTGTGCTGTGGCACCAGCCGTGGTACCCACCGTTGCGTCTGCGCTCTCAGTGCGGATGTCCATGTGGTGGCCGAGGCAGGCACCTTCTCAGTGCTCTTATGGAAATGCTTTTGACTTCACAGACTTCTGAAGGGGTCTCAGGGACCCACAGGGGTTCACAGACCACATTTTGAGAACTGCTGCCCTAGGGTGTAGACTTTAGAAGTCGAACTGCTGAATGTGAGGGTCAGACACATCTTTAACATTGCTGAAGGTTGCCAGTTAGCTTGCCAGAGTATCTCTTCGCAGTGCCTAAGAGGGCTGGTTCCTCCCAGCCTCACTAGCACTGGGGTATTACCAGACTTTAACTTTAGGCCAGTCTGATGGTATCAAATGGTATCTTCTTTTTATTTGTTCTTATTATTAGTGAATGTGAACACGTCATAGACCTGTCAGCCATTTTTATTTCTTTTGGATGAATTTGCTATTCCTGTACTTTACAGTAAAAAAAAACAACAGACAATCTTCTCTTTTGTGAACGTTTTTCTGTTTGCTGAATATGAACACCTTTTCTTGTGGTCTGTTTCTGGGTTCTTTATTCTGTTCCACTGATCTCTGTGTTCCTCCACCACTACCATGCTATCTCGATTATTATAGCTCTATGTTATGCCTTGATATCAGGTAGAGTGATTCCTCCCACTTCATTTTTCTTTCTCAAGATTGTTTTAGCTGATCTATTTCCTTCTCCTCTCCATAGAAATTTTGGAATAAGCTTGTCTTTGTCTACAAAACACCTTGCTGTGATTTTGATAAGAATTATGTTAAATGTATAGATTAATTTGGGGAGAACTGATAAGTCTTCCAATCTATGACCACGGTATGCCTCCATTATTTAGATGTTTTAAAATTTCTATTATCAGCATTCTGTAATTGTCAGCATCCACATCCTGTACATGTCTTCTTAAGTGTATACCTAAATACTGCATTTTCCTTGGAGTGATTAGAAATGGTGTTTAATTTTGGTTTCTGCATGTTCCAGTGAAGTATATAGGAATGCAATTGCTTTTTCCGTGTTTATCTTACATCCTGCAACCTTGCTGAAATCACTACCAGTTCCAGGAGTTTATTTTTAGATTTCTTGGGATTTCTACATAGACGATCATGTCATGTGCAAACAGGGACAGTTGGGTTTCTTTCCTTCCCGTCCATAGGCCTTTTATTTCGTTGTCTTGCCTTACTGCAGGGGCTACATCTAGCTCTTCCAGTACTCTGTTGAATGAGAGTGCTCAACATCCTCACCTTGTTCTTGATGTTAGGGGGAAAGCAGTCAGTCTTCCACGGTCAGTCTTACACCATAATATCAGTTGTGAGTTTCTTGTAGATACGTCTTATCAATTTTAGATAATTCCCAACTTGCTGAGAGTTATCATAAATGGGCATTGGATTTTGTCTAGTGCTTTTTCTGCTTCAATTGATATGACCATATGATTTTTCTTCTTTAGTCTGTTGATATGGTTTATTCATTGATCTTTGAATGTTTGACCACCCTTGCATCTTGCATACATAGAAAAAATCCACTTGGGTGTGTAATTCTTTTCATACATTGTTGGATTTGGAGTGCTAATAGTTTGTTGAGTGTTTGTTGAGTTCTTGAGAGATACTGGTCTGCAGTTTCTTTCTTTTTTTTTTGTACTGTCTTTATCTGGTTTTTGGCCTCTTAAAATGACTTGGGAAGTGTTACTTCCTCTTATATTTTCTAGAAGAAATTATACAGCACTGGTGTTAATTCTTTAAATGTTGCTAGAATTCTCCATTTGAAACCATCTAACCTTAGAGAATTCTTTATTATTAAAATAATGAATTCAGTTTCTTAAATGGTTATAGGACTATTCAGATGATCTATCTCATCTTGATTGACTTTTAATAGTTTGTGGGTTTTGAGGAATTGGTCCACTTCTTAATTGTCAAATTTCTAAGAGTAAAGCTGTTCATAGTATTGCCTTTTAATGGCAGCAGGATCTATCTCTTATTTCATTCCTCATGTTGATGATTTGTATCTTCTCTCCTTGTATTTTTAGCAGTTTTGCCAGCATTGTATCGATTTTATTGATTTTTTCCCCAAAGAACAAAGCGTTTGTTTCATTGATTTTTCTCTGTTTTCCTATTTTCAGTGTCATTGATTTCTGCACTTATTTTTATTAATTCCTTCCTTCTGCTTGCTTTGGGCTTATTTTGCTCTTCTTTTTCTCATTCCTTGAGGGAGGAACTTAGATTATTAATTTAAGACCTTTCCTTTTACAGTGTAAGCATTTAGTTCTGTAAATGTCCTTCTCCACACTGCTTTAGCTGCATCCTACATAATTTGGTAAGTCGTATTTTCATTTTCATTCAGTTCTATACAATTTTTAATTTCCTTTGAGACTTCTTTGACCCAGGAAGTATTTAGAATTCTGTTGTTCAATTTTGGTGTGCTTACTGATTTCCTATTGATTTGTAGTTTGACTTCATTATGTTTGGAGAACACACTCTGAATGATTTCAATTTAGTTCTTGAGGTTTGTTTTAGGTCTATATGGTCTATCTTGGTGAATGTCCAATGTGCTTGTGAAATGTGTATCCTGCTGTTTTGGTGTGGAGTGTTCTATTTATGCTAATTAGATTCTATTGATTACATTATTCAGATTTCCTACATCCTTGCTGGTTTTCTTTCTAGTAGTTCTCAGCTGATGAGAGGGGTGTGGAAGTCCCCAACTGTAATTGTGGGTTTGTCTGTTTCTCCTTCTAGCTATATCAGTTTTTCGTGTATTTTGAGGATCTTCTTTAGTACTTCCACATTTAACCTTAATGTCTTCCTAGTGGATTGATCTTTACCATCATGTAAGACCCATCTTTGTCTCTAGTAATTTTCTTTGCTCTGAAGTCTACTTTATCAGCTATAATACAGCCCCTCCTAAAATTAATGTTTGCATCATACATCTTTTTCAATCCTTTTACTTTCAACCTATCTGTGTCAATGAATTTGAAGTGAGTTTCTTGTAAACAGCATAGAGTTGGGCCACATTTCTTTATCCATTCTGCCAGTATTTCTTTTGATTGGTGTATTTAGACCATTTACATCTGATAATTATTGATATGTTAGAGCTTAAGTCTGCCATTTTATTATTGGTTTTCTGTTTGTTTCCTCTGGTTCTTGTTCCTCAATTTTTTTTTCCTTCTCTTCATGTGGGTTACTTGACCATTTTTTAGGATTATGTCTTGACTTATTTATAGCGCATTTGAGTGTAGCTGTGTGGTTTTCATAAGGGTTGCTCTGGGTCCTACAATATCCATATGGGATTCATCACAGTCCACTGGTACCCACATTTTACCACTACAAGTGCCCTCACTTATATTTAGGTCCCTTTTCCTTCTCGACTTTTAAATATCCTTGTCTTAAGTATCAGATGGTGTTATAATTTTTATTTCAATCACCAAGTAGATTTATAAAACTTATGAGAAGCATAGTTTATAGTATGTGCCAAAATTTCTGCTTTTTTAACTGTTCTTTGTTCCTGATGCTCCAAGACTTCTGTTTTTTTAAATTTCCTTTGTGTTTGGAGAATTCTTTTGGCCAATTTGAAAGGTATGTCCACTAACAACAAATTCTTGCAGTTTTCATTGGTCTAAGAATGTCCTTATTTCCCGTTCATTTCTGAAGGACAGTTGCACCAGATATAGAATTCACAGTTGAATGTTCTTTTCTCTCAGCACTTAAGAAATGTTATGCCACTTCCCTCTGGCCTTGTGGTTTCAGATGAGGAGTCTGCTGTCATTCTCACTGCTGTTACCCCATAGGTAATGCATTGTTTCTCTATGGCTACTGTCAAGATTTTTCTTTGTCTTTAGTTTTCAGAAATTTAATTATGACATGTCTTGGTGTGGATTTCCTTGGGTTTATCCTGTTAGGGTTCACTCAGCATCTTGAATCTATTGCATGTGTTTTGCCAGATTTGGGGAGTTTTCAGCCATTGTTTCTTCAAGTTCTTTCAGCCCCATGTTTTCTCCTTTCTTTCTGGGACTCCAGTGATGTGAATATTGGATCTTTTGTTACTGTCTCACAGATCCCTGAGACTTAATTATTTTTTTCAATCAGTTTTCTCTCTGTTGTTCATATGGGTAAATTCTACTGAATTCTTCAAGTTCAGTGATTCTGCCCTCTGTCATCTCCACTCTACTACTGAGCCCATCCGCTGGCTTCCGTTTTTGTTTGTAATTTCTCTTATGGTATTTTTCAAGTTGAAAATCCTTATTAAAGCTGAAAGTTTAGGTCTTTACTTCATTTCTGATACTGAGCTGCTAATACAGAGCAATAGAGAATCACTTCAGCTTAATGTCTTCCTTGATGTCTGAAAAAAGGTTTAATGAATCAGAAACACTCAAAAACCAGATAATCCATCCCTCTGGAATTCTCCTTTCTGCTGAAAGAAATACTATCACTGGCATGCATGTGGTCTAGCCTCCTCAGCTATATAATTCAAAGGTGTCATAGTTTGGATTATATGCAGACTGCATAGGCCACCACAGCTAATTAAAACACTCCAAACAGTCCTGAGTTTCTTGTATTGAAGGGTATACCAGTGACGATGACATGAATACCATCTTTTGTGTCCCTTTTGATTTTTGAAAGCTTCAGATTTTCTCATTCACACATGTATATTTTAGTGCAGTACCAATGCTTTTCACAAGTTTCTCAAAAACAGCTTCCAAACTTTACCCAGCTTCACTTCAACTTGATAAAATTCTTGCCTTGTGCCGAGATGTTACATATTACACAGTATCTTTTAGTTGGAGAAGGCAGCCTTCAATCTGTAGCGCGCTTATTTCCACAGAAACAACCACCTGCTTTTATCACTGTTCCCGAAGTCTCGAGAGACTCATTAGTCAATCTGAGGGATGCTTTCCTTTTAGAACATTCTACTTAAGAACTTTACTCGAACTGCCGACCTGCACCTGGGCTAAGGTGCAACTCCATGCTCCCCTCAGGCTCTACGCTGCATACTCTGAGGGGCTGCGAATCAGACTGCCGAGAGAGAAGTATGAGTTGCTGATTTTCCTTCTAACAGACAGTTACAGTGTGAGTGGAAGATCAGAGAGTTAGCTTAAACGCATGGATGAAATTTGTTTAAGGAGGTATTTACCTGACGTTACCTTTGTTCTTTAGAGCTCCAGTGGGAAACTAACTGACTTCCTGAGCTTCTACACACTCCCCTCCACAGTCATGCACCACCCTGCTCACAAGAGCCTGAAGGCTGCTTATTCCTTCTACAACATTCACACGGAGACGCCGCTGCTGGACCTCATGAGCGATGCGCTCATTATAGCCAAACTGGTGAGAGACTCGCTCCTTTTTGTCCTACATGTTTCTCCAAAGATGAATGTCAACGTATATAAAACATCTTATTGTATTTTCTTCCACACAGGTGGGATTCATTTGAGATATTTTTTTTGATTGACTGTTAGCCATCAATCAAAGGAAGAATTTTGATAAGAGTTTCTTTTAAAACATTAATGGCTGTTTTCATCATTAATTCTATTGCAATGTAACCAAAAAGACATTTTACACAAATTAGAAACTTGTTTTTAAACCTTATATAAGAATACATATAAGGAAAATACACAATCCCACGATATAAGGAAAATACATCAGTGTGTGTGTAACAGGGAATAATTAGCAACAATAAGTTTTTTGACAACTAAAAACAGTTTCTGAATTCTAAAGCTAAGAAATTTTATTTTTAAAATTAAAGGGATTGTTATTAAAGGAGTTTAAAATGAAAGGAATTAAATTCAAATTGTGCCTTACTATATCTGCATTATTTATTTCCTCAGTGTAGTAGTTAATTGTTAAATTCTTGCTACAAATAAACATTTTCAACTCTTCCCAAAAAGGCCAGTAAGAAGTTAAGGTAAAAACCCTGAGAAATAGAAATTTAGCTGCTTCATCTATACCACATTTTGTATATTATTATCTAACATTTTAAAGAAATTCAATTTTTACTTTTAAAATTTTACTAATTTATTTCACAGTTATCAGTCCAAAAGAAATATACAACTTAAAGTCTTTAAAACTTTGACTTTTTAGCTGTAGCTTCAGCTAAGTCAGAACTTAGAAAGGCCAAGAACTAACAATTCTGGAGATGGAGCCAACTGCTCCTTCTAAAACAGGGACAAAGTATTTTCTGAAATCTTTATGGATTATTTTATGTCAGTGTTAGCCAGCATACTACATTTTTTGATTCAGCATTTCTGGCTAATCTTGCTGACTCCATCAGATCCCTGCTAGTTTTCTAAGACAGTTTTGAACTGAATTCTTAACCTATGCTATATATGGCAGACATTAAACCTTATTATACATGCATATTCAAACTACTAGTAGAGGAATTAAACGTTATACTGAAATACATGATAGAGAAAACGTGCTAGTCCTTTGAAATTTTAAATTTTAAATCCTTTTTACATTGGCAGAAAGGATTTGATGTATTCAATGCACTAGATTTGATGGAAAATAAGACATTCTTGGAAAAACTCAAGTTTGGTATAGGAGATGGCAATTTACAATATTACTTGTACAACTGGCGGTGTCCAGGAACAGACTCTGAAAAGGTAAGAGAAGTTGATATGCCCTCTGTAAACTGAATAAATTTACCAAGAAACCTCATGCTTGCTTCCCTTCGGATTAGTAAGTTTTAGTAGCTTTTTAAAAATACAGATCTATTCTACTATAATTTAATTTTCTTGCTTACCTGTTCTTACTATTCCATTTCTTCCCTCCCTGTAGGTTGGACTTGTATTACAATAGATGGATATTTCTATTTGTAGAACTCTGAAACCATCATGTGTTAATATTCCATTTAATGATTCCTGGAACTGCCATTCCAAAGAAGAAAAAAGCACAACTTAAGTGAAATCGATGTAGTTGGTAACAATCAGAAAAGATGAAAAAACATCGCTATGTGACCAGTAGTCCACATTTCTAGCTAGAACATTAAGATTCATCCTTTTTTTCACTGTTTACTTATTTGTAGGAGGGACGAAAGGGTACAAGGAGCACATTCCTCTAATTTTCAACTTTTCGCTGTCCCTTGATGAAGAGAAGGTATTTTTCCACTCTCTAGAAAAGGGACTGTTTTTCTTGGGACTGAACAGACGTCACAGAATCGTGACTGTTGCGTGGAGATAAACTGCTGCATTTTTATTTATTAAGTGGTGGTCCTTTTGTCTGTGTAACAGAATGAAGCATCCATTTGGAAACTTTTCTTGAATCACCTTACATGATGTCATTGAGAACGTTTATGGAATCAGCACTTCTGTCACTCAGTGATGAGTGGTGGATGTTTAAGTGCAGAGCAAGGTGGAAATGTACTAGTGACTAGTACATTCATTTCTCCCGAAGCAAAGTTGCCAAATGAATAAACACACAGATTTGTACTTTGATCTTCAACAGGTCAGTGGATTGGTTCAAGAGCAAACTTTTGTGCAAACATCAAGTGTGCTCTCTCAAAGAGTACACGCCTGTGACAGACTTTGCTGCTGCTGCACAGACTCATTTCTTCTCGGCAACAGCAAGGATATGTGAGGAAAAGAAAATAAAAAGTTCTAAAGTCAAAAGAAATGCCCGGTGGAATTTATTAGTTCTGTCAGGACATTGAGAGTTCGAATGTTTTTTATTACTTATGCGAAATTGCACATATTCCTTTATGCTGACTTTAATTTATCATGAAACTTGTCATGCTAATGGAAGATGTCTTATTTGTAAATAAGTATTCATAATTTTGTTACTGATTGTTTTTATCTAGAATTTGAAAAACTAAGTTTCTCAGTGTACATAGAGATGTATATATTGCCAATAGTCCAAGGGGAAAAAGATGCTGGATGTGGCCACATCAGCTGGCCTTGACTCAAATTCCACAGAGTAGATACTTCTTCCTGCCTTTACTGTACCAGGGCCTCAGCTGTTCAGTCCAGAAAAACTGAAGTATTTCAGACGACATGATGGCCTTTCCTTCATGTTACAAGTGTCAAATGAAATCAACCATATCTTATCCCAGGCAGGAGCTAGCAAACTATGGCCCACAAGCCAAATCCAGCCCATTGCCTGTTTTTGTACAGCCCACCAGCTAAGGATGGTTTTTACATTTTTGAATGGGTGGGGGGAGAAAAAACAAAAGATGAACATTTTGTGATTTGTGAAAATTAAACAAAATTCAAATCTCAGCTTCCATAAATAAAGTTGTATTCGAACACAGCTGCACTCATTCGTTTGTGTATTGCCTGTGGTTGCTTCATGCTATAAAAGGCAGAGTTGAGTTGTCCCGATGGAGATTGTAGGGCCTGAAGACCTACTTACTATCTTGCCCTTTACAGAAAAAATCTGACCAGTTTACACCAAGGAGCTGTAAGCCACTCTGCAGCTTGCCGTTGTCCCAGAAACCAACCCCCTGCTGTGGCATCCCTGAGACCACCACTAGAGGGTGTGCGTGGGCCCCACAGTGGTGCGTTATTAGGACAGGGCTGTTTACTTTGCTGAAGACACAAAGGAAGACTTCTCACAGGGGAGGGTCAAGTCCAGTTGCATGACCCTTCTCTCTTCACAGGAGAATGGCTTCAGAAGCAAACCTGTACCAATTCACCGGAACATTTTTTGAGACACCAGCAGTAAGTAAACGAGATTTTAACATAATCTGGAGTCAAGGTTGTAGTTGGGAATTATGTTCCACTCATTTTTATGGCACAAAGTCTTATATGAAGTAGGTTTTCAAATAATTGCCAGTCATAAACTTTGCCACAAGATTACCTCATTATGAAAATGTGACATTGTTCCTTTACCCATTTACATAATTCTGATTGTTATGGAATTCATATTCTTTTACTGTCATTTTAAAATAGTTATTAATAACTAGCACATTTGCCTCTTTATAATTTAAGATTACCAATGGAAATTTTAAAATAGACCATTGGTAAAACTGTTTACAAAGTAGCTATTAGAACTAAATTTCAACGCAATAGTGTTTTATAGATTCAAAAAAACTAGAATGTCCTGCATCCTTTGTCAATAATGGAAATGCTCTATTCCATGAGGCAGCCTCTCACCCCTTCTTTTTTTGCCAAGAAAGCACTCACTAAGATTTAAATGAAAGGGAAGTGGTATAATTTATGAGTCAACCAGAAAATAGGCTGAAAATAAACTCTGGCAATCCAAAACCTTCCCCCTAAATTACAGAAAGTAACTTTTCCAAACACACACTGTCAAGAGCAGACACTTTCACAGAAACACAGAGCATTGATTATGCTCCATTTCCTAACATGGAGGACCCCAGTCATTGCAGACTCACCTCTGCGCATCCAAGCCCCTCAGTTTTTTCTTCTCTTCCCGCCACATTTCACCTAATTAGCATCTTATACACGTTAAATTTCCAAGGAAATAAATTAACCATGTAAAGGGATGAATTCTAACTAGTCAAAATACCTTATCTATTTATCTACGGCTTTTTCTCTAAGTATCAAGCCGTTCTCCCAAGCCCATACTTATGCCTACCTACAGAGAAACTAACATTGACAGGAAGTAAAAAGGATGAATTGTTTCTGAAGACAATATATTGCTTGGCGTTTAGTATCTTTCCTTTAAAACTGATAATACATCCACAATCTGGTTTCATCCACTCCACTAACCAGAACCATGTGTAGTGTGGCACATTTTCCAAGTTTGATAGAAAGATGTTAAGGGCTGTGGGATACAGATGTTCTTGCTTACAAGCATCGTACCAGCCTTTTAAAAAGTGAATTAATGCAAGCATGGACATGTTTCAATCAACTTCTGTTTGATATTCATACTTCTGAGTAATTTTTGTACTTAGTGTTTTTAAACTACAGCACAGCTGTGCTGTACAAAAAGTCTTACACAACTGAAAAGAACATTACCAAACAATATCCCAACAATATGTGTAAAAGTAACTCATTTTAATAGTTTCGAGGTTCTTTCACAAGGTCTCATTTTACAACTGTAAGAAATGTCAAGTTTAAACGGGATTACTTTGAAGTCTTTTTTTACTCTTGGGGGGTTTCCTTATCTTATTGGGGTTTGGAATCAGTTTCTTTATCTTAAGCGGTTGTAACACCACAGCCTGCTGTCCTTCAACAGGCTTTCTCTTACATTTAGAGACGTCTTCAAAGGAAGTTTCCAAAAGCTCTTTGTCTTGACTTTCCAAAGATTCAGGCTCTAAGTTGTCCCTGGAGGCTTCGAGGCTGTCTTGAAGCCACGCTACATTTAATCTGGGCACTCTGGGAATTATAGCTTCTACCTCATCCACAAAGGCAGTGGTGTTCTTTTTGAAACCCAAAGCCAGGACACATTTTAAGCCGATGACAGGGGCAACCCTCTCACTGAGCCGGGGAACCTGGCAGGCAGGAACGGTTCTGCTCACGCTTAACTGAATCAGGTGGGAGGTGATGATGGCAGGCTGCACTGACTTGCACACCAGGACTAAGAGCAGCTCGCTCCTCTCCAGAGCTCTGGTGACCTCATTAACACCGATGGCCAGCTGCTTCCTGACGTGGACAGGGGTCCACCCTGATACTTGGTGCTCGCCTTCTGGCTGCTTCTCCTTCTCCTCATTGATATCAACATCTATGCTACATTTGTCTCTGCTTTGTTTTTTTAAAAAAGGCTGCTTTTTCTTTCTCTTCTTATCCTCGATCTTCTGCAGTCCAACAGACCGAAATCTGTCTTCGAGTGTCTGTAATATGAAGAGCATATCCTCTCTCTCCAGAGGGCTCCAGCAGAGAGTGTACGGATTGTTCAACGATGTCTTTACCGTTAAAGGTCTCGTCTTCCGAACAGAGCCCCTCGCTGGTGCCTGCGGAGCTGCGGCCATTCTGAACACCCTTCACAGAGAGGGAACAACAAAGGGAACCCCTGTGAGCTCTCAGCGTGTCACTTCAGACGACCTGGGTGGTATCTCTGATTCTCGAAAGCCTGATCATATAGGACCAATTATCGGAGCAGACACGTAACCTTTCTTTAAGTAATTTATTTTCTCCATTTTTTCATGACACTGTCTTTACTCATATACAGGCAATATATGAATGTTTTGCCTTACTGCATTCACAGTGAAATTCTATTTCTTTATTTCATTTATTTAAAATGTTCCATGTTTCTACTGGTTCATTAATTATTTATCCATTGAATGACTGGATGGTATTAACCTTAGAGGTTTGGCACCATTTTCTAAACTGCTTTCCAGTTAGGCTTCCAGTCATCCATAAATACATACTCGCTGACACCTCCAATGTGCAGGCCGTGGTCTCGGCACGGGAGTTCAGCAGGGAGCGGTCCCCACGTCCACCCACACAAGTCCCCGTATCCGCCTGCACTGGGGAGCTGGGGAGCGGGGGCCATTCATGGTTAAACAGGTGTGACTCTCTGAATGGGAACCGTAATATACGCACATCATTAAAAATTCAAATGATCCTTTCATTCCATGCCCTTCCGTAAGTCTCCCTACCCCCCAGACCCTAGCCTTTTGTATCTCTCTCCTAAAACATCTGATACACAGGCAGGAGTGTATGCCCCTTCCTATGGCTATTCCAAGCAAACTCCTCCTCCAGTTGGCAATTTGATGAAAACTAGGGAAATTTTGTACTGAAATTTAAAGATAGTAACCCATTGAGGAAAAATAGTAAGAAGGATCCTTACTGGGAAATATTATAAAGCACTGGTCTATGGAGCATGTGCTGTTTCTCCTTCCCAGAGGCAACTGCATTTCTCTTTCCTCCCTTTTCTTCCTCACCTTATTCCTGAGGCTCAGCTAAGAACACAGGGACCCACGTGGCAAAACTAAAGGAAGTGAAACAAGCCAGGCCTGGAGCAGTCTGGAGTTTGGAAGTGTCCCTACTACCAGGTAACCAGACTTTCTCCTTCCAGGTCATTTATCCCGCCGAGGCCAGCCTCTCCTGAACTGCCCCAACGAGGATTAAGAATCAAGTCCTCTCCAGTTAAACTTCCATTGACTAGGCTGGCTGCTGACAGAGAGGAGCAAGCGACTTTGGGGGCTGTGCTGGAATTTATGAGGCACCTTCTCCATGTATTAATTGACTCACAAAATTCCTGTATAATTGTCCAACATGTGGACGAGGGCACAGACTCAGGTTAAATACCTTGCCCAAAGTCAACAATCGGTTTCCCACATTCAAATTATATGCTCTTTCCATCATGGCTGCAGCTCAAAACCAACCCATGGCCTTTTTTTTTTTTTTTATAACTTATTTATTTTTTTTTAAGATTTCCTTTTTCTCCCCAAAGCCCCCCGGTACATAGTTGTGTATTCTTCGTTGTGGGTTCTTCTAGTTGTGGCATGTGGGACGCTGCCTCAGCGTGGTCTGATGAGCAATGCCATGTCCGCGCCCAGGATTCGAACTAACGAAACACTGGGCTGCCTGCAGCGGAGCGCGCGAACTTAACCACTCGGCCACGGGGCCAGCCCCAACCCATGGCCTTTTAAAACATACAGGTGGCTGGTCCTTACCCCAGAAATACTGAACTGGGATCCCTGGGAATAGGCCCAAAGCATCTGTATGTGTAAAAAGCTGCCCAGGTGACTCTGATGCAAAAGCAGAATTAGGAACGGCTGGTAGAGGACAGGCAGCCTTTCCACACTGGCAGCACTGGGAATGGTCTCGCGACCTCTACTGGTCTCCAGTGTTCCTCCTCAGTCACCTTCTAACAGAAGACCAAAATGAGCCCCTCGGGGTAAAGAAGTCAGGCCTTGTTCATGTCAGTGTCACCTACTGCTAGACACTCAGGGTCTGCGGCCTAAGCCTCTTTCTTCACACCACCCCCCCGAGCAGCGCTCCCAGCCCCCATCCACTCCATGCTCCCCTTAAGCTCAGGGAATCAGGAAGGAGCTCACAATCCAGTGATGACTGGCAGAGGCTGGCACCACGTTTACGGTAGCCAGGAAGACGAGCAAGGCAAATAGGAGCCGACAGAGCTCTTGCCAAAATGCCAGTCAGTTAATGAGTCTGAGCATTCAAACAACACGGAATCCTTAGATAAATACTTACAGTTAAGTGCCCTGGAGGGAGAGCAAGGTCAACCTTAATGCCTCCTGTCTTCAGAACCTGCTGGGGGAAAGGAGAGCCAGTTTGGATAAGCAGAACCTTATGTCATTGAATCCAAAAACTAAGTACTGACTGATAAGGAGAAAGAAGAGTGAACTCTCTAAGGCCCTCCACACCCTGGCCCCCATCTTCCCATCAGCCTTCTCCTTACCTGCCACACCATGCCTGTTACACCCCTCCACTGAACCACAGACTACTGAAGGAGGCCACCAGTTTCTCACCTCCATGTCTTCATACAAACAACTCCCTCTGCCCCAACACCATCTTTCTTACTTCAGCAAGTATTTCTGGATTAGCCACAATGCACCAAGCCATAAAGTATTAAAGTAAAAACAGTCAGTGGCCTCCCCGAGCTTAGAATCTATGAGGAAGACGTATCAGGAATTAATAATACAATACGATGTGGTGCACATTAAGGTCAAGAAACTACAGGACACTAGGGAAACGTACAGCAGTTGAGGGGTCAGGACTTAGTTGAGGGGTCAGGAAGCGTCTCCTGTAGGAAGTGACTCTGAACCTTTATCTGAATAATGCCTACTAAAGGGAGAATGAAGGAGAAAGAGAGTATCCCAGGGAACAGCATTAAGGAAAAGGAAAAGAGCTGAACGTCGCCAGGACAGATGCTAGAGAGAGGTGAGACATCAGGCAAGGTAGGTAAAGACGAGACGGGGAAGGTCCTTGCAAGCTTTTAGTGGCAAGCGACTGTAACGTTGAAAGCACAGGGGCACGATTAGAAAGGCACTGCGGAAAGATCTTCGCGAAGTCGGGCCTGGAAGGGTCCTCTGCCGAGACGGGAAGCAGCAAACGGCTCCTGGAGTCGTCCTGGGAAGACAGGACGGTGGCCCGCAGTAGAGTCGCCGCAGAATGGACGGACAGAAGTACATGCTAGTTTAAATAGTTGAGAGAAAATCCTGGACTTGTGATCAACGAGGGGTAAAGCTGAGAGAGGACTGAGGGAATCCTCCTGGGCTGTGGATCTGGTTGCGGGGGAAGGGGAGCCCCAGGTCCCAGGGGCTGCATTCCTGACCCTGAGTTAACCCCTCCCCGGGACGCCGCCCCTGTATCTCCAGCCTTCGATTTACTCTTTAGCGTTCGCGGTTCTCTTCGGTTGTCGCCCGAAAGTTCTAGAGTCCCGAAGGGCCAGGACGGGGCTTTATCCTAGTAATCCTCGGACCCAACACACATTCAACACAGGCGGGGTGCAGAGCGCCAGCCAAGGCCCGGAGGCAGGAAAATACAGGCGTCGGGGCGGGGGCGGCCAGGCGGGGTGGGCGGAGGCCCTAGAGACCCGCGCGCCGGCTCTGCGAGTACCAACCCGACCCACCCAGGCGACCCTCCGGCCCGGCGGCCCCGGCCGGGCTCCAGCTCCCGAGCGCGGCGGCGCCGGCTCCACGTGCAACGCGCGTGCGCAGAGCCCTCGCCCTCCCGACTCCGCCCTCCACGCGCTCAGAGAACCTCACATTTCCTCCTTCTGCATTATAACGGTCACTCCGGATGGAAAAGGTCGGCGCACGGCGTCGCCAAGCCTGGGAGCCACACAGCGAGGCCGGACGTCTGGAAACCCTGAGCTGGGGAGCGGGGGGTGGAGGCGGAGGCTCGGCAAAGTGCCTTCGGGCGGCAGTGCGCAGGCGCAGTGTCTGTCTCGCGAGACCGCACGGTTGCCCTGGTAACCGTCTGCTCGCGTCTCCCCAACCTGGTCTGAGGGCCTGTGTACTGCCCGTAACGTCCTGCAGGCCGTTCCTGTCACCTGGCATCCTCTCCTTTCCAACCCAGTTTCTCCCTTTCCGCGCCTGGCAGCCTCAGCCCTCTCGCTCCTCCCCCTTCTGTGTCGGACTTGCCCCAGGGACGCAGATCCGCGTCCCAGCGCCGCCGTCTCCATCGAATCCCCGCCGAATCCCCAGCAGCAGGAAAAGCAAGACAAACGGGAGACGAAGGGTGGATTGAGGGGAAACAACGTGCTGACAGGCGACAGTGTGGGCGATCTAGAGCCCCCTAAAGAGGAGGAGAGTAAAGGCTGCTCTGAGCGCTGCGACTGCAGTTCAGAAACTCCGCATGTCCGCCCCAACCGGTGGAGACGAGCGGTGACAGCGGAGTCGCTGCGAACTCGCGCACAATTGCACGACAGCTGAAGACCATTTTCAAGGTCAGGCAGCTGAGTCTGTTGCTTTGCCCTTGGCAAGAACTTAGACGACAGTGGATTGCTTCTGACCTCAGGAGCCGCGTCGCTCCATGCCTCCTTTCCGGTTCTTTTCCAGTCTGACTGAGCTGCTCTTCCTTTTCCTCTTCTAATCATCTTCTTCCCTTTCTGAGTCACTTCGCTGCTCGTTTTGTTTCCCATTTTTTGGTCTAGTTTCTATCTTTTCAATTTTCATCAACTACATAGTAGCTAACTGGCCATAAGGTAAAAAACCATAAAGCAAAAAACCATGTTGCTTTTTGTCCAAGATTATTGCAGGTTACACAGGGTAAAGTTCAGTGTGATTTTTAAAATCACAATTAGAAAGATTAAAAATAAAGTTAGAGGGGTCCCGCCTGAGACTGAGTGGTTAAAGAGTTCCCTGCTCCACTTCCTCAGCCTGGTGTTCTTGGCTTGGGATCCCAGGTACAGACCTACTCCGCTCTCAGCCATGCTGTGGAGGCATCCCACAAACAAAACAGAGGAAGATTGGCACAGATGTTCGCTCAGGGCCAATCTTCCTGACTTAAAAAAAGAAAGAAAGAAAGAAAGAAATTTACAATGAGTTTGAGTGTAACAACAGACTTTATTTCATAAAATGAATCCTGTTGTTTCATTGTGATGAACTGCAAACATATAATTCTAAATTAGTCTTAGAGCTAGCTTTTAAGCTGTAAGACGAAGAGAGACACACATGTATAATGGAAATACTACAATAATGAGAAGGAAATGTGTATAAGGTTTTGGTCCCCTAAGGTTTCAGATTTATGGTTCCAGTCTGTATAGTTAGATTTATAGCATCATCTCAATTTACATTTGTTCTCTGAAGATTGCCTGCCATTACATTGCCTGGCTCTGGAGCCAGGCTGCTGAGGTTGAAAGCCTAACTTCATCACTGACCAGGCTTGTGACCTAAACCAAGCTACATAACCCTCTCTAGGAAGGGATAATAATGGTCTCTGTTGTGAGGATTAGAAGAGATCATCTGTGTAAGGTGCTTGGCACAGTTCCTGGCCCGCAGAAAGTGCTTGATAACGGTAACTGTGTTGAATGCGGTGAGACGCTGAATTAAGAATTCAGTTAACAGGAGCAGCACCCAGTGGCGCAGCAGTTAAGTTTATGCGTTCCACTTTGGCAGCCTGGGTTTGCCGGTTTGGATCCAGGAAGGGACCTACATCCCTCTTATCAAGCCATGCTGTAGCAGGCGTCCCACATGTAAAATAGACAAAGATGGGCACAGATGTTAGCTCAGAGCCAATCTTCCTCAAAAAAAAAAAAAAAATTAGTAATTAAAAAAAGAATTCAGTTAATCAAAATTAACTGTAGCCTCTATAATTTTAGCACTTGTGTTCTGTTTTAAGACTAGCAATAAAATTTCCACAAGAATGTTGCTAAAATGAAAAACTACATTTCAAAGGTCATTTCTCACCCATTTGTATCACACAAACATGACAACAAAAAAGTGAGAAGAAAAAACGTTTGCCATGACTCAATTACCTCAAAACACGTTTCCTCTCTGTGTTCGCTTCTAATTTGTTTCACATTTATGTGTCCACTGACATTGTTAAAATAACATAAATTAAATTTGGGGTTCTGGTTTTCATTCAATATAACATTTTCCCATGTTTTCCAAGCATGGTTTTCAAATTATCACTTTAACACGTATATTGCATATCCTCTACTGAATGATCAGTTTCACTTTTTAATGACAGCTGTTAGTTATTTTATTGTAGAAACTCAGCGTAACACACCATCATCTCCGCCACCACCTCTCAGCCCTCCTGTGTGCTCAGCAGAAACTGAGAAATGGGAGGAGAAATACATCCCACACGACAGGGAGGCCTCATTCCAGGAGGAATTGCAGGGCGTGCCACCAAGGCTAGGGCAGATTCAGTCAAGCCTTGCCTACATGGCTACAGGGGGACATAAAAGGGTGCCGGGGCCTTGGCAGAGCTGTCTTTTCAAGGAGGAATTTGAAATACCTTAAATCAGATGGTAACAAGTTTTTAATAGACTAACTTTTAGAGTTGTTTTTTTCTTAAGGGAAAGGCCCAACGTGATGTGATGCTAGCCTTTTGATTTTCCATAGATCCTAAAGAGCCAGCACCAATTTTGGGAGTAAAGTATCCATGTGATATAAAATATAGGCTGCAAGTAACTGTTCAAAATATGCCAGAGATGTACTTGAACAACCCCTATAGTTTTAAAATTAAAGTACAGATATTTTTATGAATTAAAGTATCACAGAATACTTTCTAAAGCAGTATGAGAATAAGTGATTGAGAAGTACTTTTAAGATAGAAATGTGTACGTATGTCTGTGTATATGTATTAAGTAAAAAATATAAATAACATTTTACTTTGTTCAATATCTATTTATTTACTTGCTTATGTTTTGCTGAGGGAAATTGGCCCTGAGCTAATGTCTTCTCCTTTTTGCTTGAGGAAGATGGTCCCTGAGCTAACATCTGTGCCATCTCCCTCTACTTTGTATATGGGACACTGGCACAGCATCACTTGATGAGCAGTGTGTAGGTCTGTGCCCAGGATCCAAACCTGTGACCCCTGGCCACTGAAGCACAGCACAAGACCTTAACCACTACTCCACCAGGCTGGCCCTGGTTGAATAGTGAGTGAGCATCTTTTATGTGCTAGATGCTACATACATAAGGAGGAGGCAACTGTTTTTCTTTCTTCCCTCCCTCTCTCCCTCTATCCCTTCCATCCTTCTTCTTCCCTTCTTTCCTTTCTTCCTTCCTTTTTTCCTTCATTTTTTCAACAGATGACAGTATTTATTGAATTCTAAGTGTTGTGGATAAAGCAGTCAACCAAAAAAAGTTCTAATGGAGGAGACAGACAAACAGAAAAAGTAAAAGATATTATGTCAGATGATGAAAACTGCTGTGGACAAAAACAAAGCCAAGCAGAGAGGAAATGGGTGATGGGATGGGTGACAAAAACCTGAGAGGTGACATCGGAACAAAGACCTGGAAGAGGTGAGGGAGTGAGCAGAGCAGACCCCCCGGAAAGGGTGTTCAGGGGTGAGGGCCCTCAGGCAGGAGTGCGCTGAGCCTGTTAGAACACCAGGGAGGCCCATGGAGCCAGAGCCTTTGAAGAAAGGGGAGGATGGGGGGGGGGGGGGGGGGGGGGGCTACGGGCTTGTAGACCGGGCTAAAGATACTTTTTGTCCTGAAGGCCTCCTGGAGGAGGTGCCATCTAGGCTGAGTCTTGAAAGAGGACTCAGCGGGTGAAGAAGGCAGGAGAAGGGCATTCCGGACAGTGGAGCTGCAGCGGCCATCTATAAGCCTGGAAAACAGGGAAGTTACGTAGCTGAGTATTCCTGGGGCAGAGTGTGTCTGCGTGCAGGAAGGAGAGCCATGAGACTGTGGACCACCACTTATGTTATTCAGGGACTCTTCTGAGAAAGAGAGCTAAGCTGTCATATCAGATACTAGATCTCAGCCCTGGCTGCATCATTCCTGATGTTTGCTCCCTACCCCACCACCTTGCACTCAGAATCTCTGGAGCTGGGAATCTGGTTTGTGTTTGTGTTTTTCCTTCCAGATGATTGGATGGGCAGGCAGAGTTAAGAAGTGCTCATCTTGACACGACTAGCCAAAGCAATCTAAAGATTCAGTACCATTCCTATCAAAATCCTAAGGGACTTTTTTTTGCTGAAATAGAGAAAACCCATACTAAAATTCATATAGAATCTCAAGGGGCCTCATGCAGCCAAAATAATCTTGAAAAGAACAGCATCAGAAGACCCAACTTCCTGATTTTAAAAACGTACTACAAAGCTACAGTAATCAAAAGAGTACGGTACTGACATCAAGGCAGACACAGAGGCCAATGGGATCGAATAGAGAGCCCTGAAACAAACCCTCACATATGTGGTCAATTAAGTTTTGAGAAAGGGGCCAAGACCATTCAGTGGGGAAAGGACTATCTTTTCATCAAATGGTGCTGGGAAAACTGGGTATCTACATGGGAAAGAATGAAGTTGGACCCTTCTACAAAAATGAACTCAAAATGGATCAAAGATCTAACCTTAAGAGCTAAAAGTATAAAACTCTTGAAAGAAAACATAGGGGAAGATTTTCATGGCATTGAATTTGGCAATGCTTCCTTGGATATGACAGCAAGAGCATAAGCAACAAAACCAAAAATCGGTAAGTGGATCTTCATCAAAATTAAACCTTCTGTGAATCAAAGGACACTATCAAGAGAGTAAAAAGACAACCCACAGAAAGGAGGAAATATATTTGCAAGACACATACCCGATTTGCAATATTACTTTACACCCACGAGGATGGCTATTATTTAAAAAACCAGAAAAGAACAAGTGTTCGTGACTATATTGAGAAACTGGAACCCTCTGACATTATAGGTAGGAATGTAAAATGGTAGTGCTGCTGTGGGAAACAGTTTGGCAGTTCCTCAAAATAAAGGAAACACAGAAGGACAATATGACCCAGCAATTCCACTCCCAGGAATATACTCAAAAGAACTGAAAACAGGGACTTGACAGATACTTTTACGCCAATGTTCATAGCAGCATTTTCCATAATAGCCAAAAGGTGGAAACAATCCAAATGCCCATCAACAGATGAATGGATAAAATGTGTTCTATACATGCAATGGAATGTTACTCAGCCATTAAAGGAATGAAGTGCTGATACATGCTACAACATGGATGAACCTTGAAAAACATTATGCTAAGTGAAATGAGCCAGTCACCAAAGGAGAAATACTGTGTGATTATTACATTTACCTGAGGTACCTTGAATAGGCAAATTCATAGAGACAGAAAGTAGAGTAGAGCTTAGCAGGGCTGGAGGAGGAGGGGATGGGAAGTTATTGTTCAATGGGTATGGAGGCTTTGTTTGGGAGAATGAAAACATTTTGGAGACAGTAGGGGTGGTTATACAGCATTGTGAATGTACTTCATGCCACTGAATTGTACACTTGAAAACGGTTAAAATAGTAAACTTCATGCTATGTATATTTTACTATACACACAAAAAAGTACTTGTCTGTGGTCCCTGACTCGACAAGAAGCCTTGGGCTAGAGCGCCGCAAAGAGCAAACTGGCCTAAAAGGAAGGCGGGGACACCGTTGCACAAGGATATGCTTCGTCTTTGCACCCACAGATGCCATTTGCATTCACTATGGTCTAAAGGTGTATGTATTTTCCTCCAGTTTCAGGGATGCTGACCCTTTCAGTCTGCAGGTCACTGAATCTTGCTGACAATGGTTGTTCAGTAGGGGTTATTGTCTGTCATTGAGTCTGGAGGTTTCCCAGGATTGCCTCACTGGGCTCCACAACATTCCATCAAAGTCCCAAGGGCTTTCCATATTTCCCTTTGGCCATCCTCAGAATGTTGGCATTTGCCCTTAGGCTTATCCTCTCAAGGTCACAATTTAGCTGTCACAGCTCTGATCATCACATCCTACAAAATCACGTGGTATAAGGCAGTAAGTTTTCCCTTGTGCGTTTCTTTTATTTTATCAGAAAGAAGAATCTTTCTAAGAAGTCCCAACAGACTTCCCTTCGTGGCTCATTGGCCAGAATTGCTCACATGCCCACACTTGAACCAATCACCAGCAGAGGGGAATGAGTCAAACAAGACTGGCTTAGCCCAATGATGATTCTTCTCCCGGAGATGGGCGCACCTTCCCTGAGCATATTATGGCTCCATAACTAAACAAAAGCAAGATTGTTGACAAAAACGGGGGAAAAGGGTGCTAAGTGGGGAGTAAGTGGTATCCCCAGTTAGGAGACATTTTGTTTGATGGAGTTCACTTGCAGAATATGTTAACTGGACATTAATATACACATTAATACACATGCAATATTATAAACACAAAAGCAGAATAGAAACAAAATTATAAGGCCTGTGTACTTTCAATCAGCCCTGGCTACGTATTATCACTCAAACCAAAGGCTACGAACTTCACGAGTTTAATGAGGAACATTAGACAAATGGGAGATCGTTGCCAGTGATGTTTTGAGAAGATAAAGCCCTGAGGTAGCCATTATATCTCGTTAGTTTGGGTAAAAGGTGAAAGATATTTATGAACCTTTACTTTGAAGACTCAAAAAATATAAATATTAAACCAAATTAAGGTAACAGTGCCTCCTGTCAGATTTATTCTTTCTCTGAAGCTTGTTACAAGGAAATGGTCCTGGCTAGTTTTGCTGCAAAGAGTCCTCTGGAGACATCCTCACAGTAAAATGATGTGAAATGTAACCTGGTCTCTTTTGGGAAATTATATTAATTGTTGTTTCAGAAAATTATATTACAATGTTTGTTGTACAAAATTATTTATTCATCTAATGTTGTAATATAATCACCAGCACTGTAATCACTAACTCAATTTTAGGACATCACTGAGTTTGGTTTATAACTTTACTAGTAATGAAGTGACTTGACGTCATTGCTTAGTCAGAAAGTATGAAGAACCCTGTTTTGATTTTCTCCCTATAGACCTGTTTATACTCAATCTGGTAGCACTTATAGACTCGTTTCATGTAACAACAGAGTAGGAGTCTTTTGTCTCACACTACCATCCTTGCACGCTTGTGAATATTCATCACTGACACATGTTTCGACCAATCACCATAAACAAATCCAACCAATCACACAAAACCATATATCAGAAATGCATAACATATCATACTAAATATAGCATTTTAAAACACTTAGATTTATGAAAAAGCTAAATCTCTGATTAGTGACTCATACAATAGTAAGGTTAGCCTCATCCCAGAAGATGTCACAAAGCAGGAAAGAATATAACATGGGCAGAAAATTTTTATCTATGTCCTTAAAAAGTATCTTTGGAAAATGCAGTTTGTGTCAGGTTTAACTTTAAGTGTAGACATTATGAGTACTTCAAAGCCAAAACTTACTACAGCTTTTCAAACTAGAAATGAAAAGGCCCTGGAAGCTTCCTAGACGTTTTCATTTCTAGTAAGGTAAAGGTTGATAGCTATCACCCATCTAAGCAATAAGCTATTTGGTGTCCTCAAGAGCTTGCTTACAAGAGTGAAGTGTCCTAGAGTCCCAAAAGTCAGCAAACCACTGTTGATTATCCCCAGCTTTGTTGGGTCCATTTCTTGCTTTGGCCTCACAAAGAGCCATTGTTATGCAATTTCAAGCTTCTGTTTAGTCCCAGGCTGGGGGCTGTGTTTCATTCTTCTAGCTCAGGAAGCTCATTTTCAGTGACCTGAAGAACCCTGACCAAGTCTCCTCCTTGACATCGTGGGGTTTCGTCTATTCTGTTTGTTATTAAGTTTTACCATTCCCCCCCATTTTTTCTTTCTTCTTTTCCCCCTTTTTCTTTATGATTCTTTTTTTCTCTCTTGTTTTCATTTTTTGTTTACTCTTTACTGTGCCTTTTTTTCATCATTCCCTTTTTTCAAATTCTGTTTTTTTCTTCCTCATTTTTTCTTGTATTCGCTTTGTTACTATCTGTTCTTGTTTAGTGGCATGTTTGCCTGGCGTTGGGTTTTGATGCCATTATAAAAATCAGTTCATCAGGTGGACTCTGGAAGTCATTTCCTTTTGTGGTGATTTATGCAAAGCTTTTCATCAGCTTTTCCCAATTTTAAGTTGACCTTGGGACATCTTGACTCCAAGGTCAGCAGTAAGTCCAACACGTTTCAGGGCCTCTCAGCCAGCTCTGCTGAGGAGGAGAGCCAAACTGGCAAAGACCAACTCTGAAGACCATCACCAAGGGTAACTTGACCAAGTTGAAGTTGGCTCAGAACATCCCGGCTTGAGAAAGAGGTAGCTGTGAAGGTCATTAACAAAATTAGCAGAACTCCTCCAAACTCCAGAGACTGTCCCCCAAACAAGAATCATGAAGGCGTTGAACTGTCCCAAAATAATGATTTGAAGTGATCCCGACTGAGGAAACACTCTCCCTTGTCATGGAGAAATCTAATGGAAGAGAGCTGTTTGAGTTCCTAGTGGCTCACGGCAGTCTGCAGATAAAGACACCCTAGACGAACTCCAACAGCTAGTGTCTGTGGCACCGCGACACTACAAGTGCTTTGTTCATAGAGTTAAAGGCAGAATCCTCTGCTCTTGGAGGCTGACATGAAAATCAACTTTGAAGACTTTGGCATAAGCAATGTACAAGCTGAATACCTCCTTGGGCAGTCCTCCTTTATGCTGCCCAGGGACTCTTCAAGGACCAAATATGATGGACCCATGGTAAATGTGTGGAATCTGGATGTGATGCTCTGTATGATGGTTAGTGGATCCCTGCCTTTTGATGGACCCCGGGCTTCCAGGAGCTGCAGGTGCTCAAAGCAGTATACTATATTCCCATTTCCGTGTCCAGGAAATGTGGAAAACTGCTCAAGAAATTTCTCCTTCTTAATCCCAGCAAGAAAATAACTTTAGAGCCCATCAAGAAAGATCCACAGATGAGTAAAGGTCATGAAGATGAACTAAGTCCTTATGTGGAGCCACTCCCTGACGCCGAGGAATCTTGGCCAACCGACTTGATGATGTCCTTTTGTCACACAAGGGAAGAGATCCAAGACTCGCTGATCACCAGAAGCACAACAAAGTGATGGCCATGTATTTACCCCTGAGATACAAGCCAGCCAAGCTGGAGGGCCCTGTCATTGCCCCGAACCCCAGGCTTCAGCTGATCTAACCAGCAGCAGCAGCGCACTTTCCTCATCTCACAAGGTACAGCGTGAAGTCTCTGCCAACACACAGCTGTGGAGATTCAGCAAGCTGGCTAATCCCACCTTGAATTCCTATTCAAAGAACATTCAAAAGAGCAATGCAGGACGTAAGTTGCCTGAGGAGGGCCAGGTGTCAGCATGGAAGGGCAGCAGCAAAGTGAACAGGGCTGCCAGCCCCTTCCCTGCCTGGAGAGGAAGAGCCCACCTTACCTCCAGGAACAGCCATGTCTCCACCAGCACGAATTCATGCAGGAATCCCCCTTTTTCAGTGGGCCATCTTGGCCAGAACTCCACACAGAAGGGCAAAGACAGCTTCATGGTGCCAGGGTCCAGGGCCTCCACAGCCTCGGCTCCTCCCCCACCCAGCTCCCTGGCAAGGCCCCACCTGCACCAGGGGTCCAAGTGCGCCTCCATGCAGCCCAACCAATGCTTGGGGCTGGACCCCACAGAGGGGACCTGGGAGCTGCCCCAGCCCAGCACAGTCTCCCAGTGTGTCCCCTTGGCCCCTTCCTCCACTCACACATCAGAGGCAGTGGCAGAGCCACAGAAGGAACCAATTCCCCAGGGGGTGTGTCCAAAGGCAACTCCATCCACATGGGCAACCTCAGACAGATGGGCAGCCTCAGCCCCTCCTTGTGACAACAGCCAGGGCCGGCAGGGAGCCAGTGGGAATTTCTTGAGCAGCTTCATCTGTGACTTAAGACAGCTGTGTTTCAGGTTTGCCAAAAGGGCATGAAAGCAGAGACCAATGGGAGAAGCTCAAACCTCACGTCGTGGGAGCAGAGGCAGCGAAAAACTGTGGGGACGCCCAGTAGCGCTCCTTACACTCGACATGGAGTATGAAGATCATGAACTTCCGGGAGCCCAAGGAGAAGGCGCAGGAGGTGGGCCAGGAGCCGACGCAAACGGCGGCCAGCGCGAGGGGAGCGAGAAAGCCTCGCTGCTGTGTCCGCAGAGGCCTGGCCGCAGTGCCTTGAGGATGGAGCAGCCCAAGAGTGGCGCCCTCTCTCCACGGAGTTTCAGGCAGTGGAGAACGCGCCCCCGCGGCCCTCTAAGATCCCTGCAGCCTAACGTTCAAAGGCTGCCAAGAGCTTCCAGGGAGACAGGAGGAGAGGGACCACTGCGTCCCCACCTGGGCAGCCTGTGGACACCTCGGGGGTGTGGCTATCTGTGTTTGTGCTGGGCCTTGTGCCCGCTGTGCCTCCACGCTCGCGGGCCACGGCAGTTGGGGTTTTCAAATGGCAGTTTGCTAACGTCTCAGAACCTTAACGAATTCTTCCGGGAAAAGCCTCATAAGGGACTTTTACTGAGGGGCCTCACTAGCATTGATCGCCCACCAATGTGAAAACGGGTTTAGAGTTTATCCTAAGAGAGTTGGGTGCCGCTGGTATTCCAAGACACTCACTGCGACTGCAGGTTGGAAAATGAATGGGATCAACAGCTGAGCTTCCCTTGTCCTTCAAAGTGGCTTTAACCCAGGGATTGGAAGGAGGGAGGCAGCAAGAGGAAAATCAGCTCAAGTGTCCTTGGCTGCTGTGTGACCTTCTCTGGTTTGTCATTTTCCCCACAATTTATTCCAGGACACAGAAACAGGAGGATGCTTTCCCCACTTGTTCTATGTACTGACACAATGGTGACACTAAAAATCAAAACAGGACATTCTGAGAAAGGGAAGTTAACACATGGATGCATCACAACCACAACAAAAACCAAACACCCCTCAAAGCATAGCAAACAATCCAGCAGTGTGTGTGTGTAGGGACACTATATCAAGACCAAACTGAGATTAATAAGGAACTCCAGGTTGGTTTATCACTTGAAAATCAATTAATGTAAGCCATCTCTTTAAAAGATTAAAGGAGAAACATCATATAATCATCCCAATAGAGACATCAAACAAAGCTTTTGTAGAAATTCTACGTAGTTTCCATACTGCAGGTCCCAGCTAGTGCAGAAATGGAAGGAAAAGAAAGAAACGTGTGAGGGCTGGAAAGGAAGACATGAAGCTGTCATTATCCATAGACTGTAGTTCGCTATGCAGAAAACCCAAAATCATTTACTGAAAAATATTTAAAATTGAAAAGTTTTATCAAGGCTGCTAGATTGTCAATCTACAAAAATCAATTTCCTTTCCCTATATCAGTTATAAACATAAACAATTAAATTTTTTAAAAGATGCCATCTACATCATCAAAAGTTATGAAGTTACCTTGAAATAAATCTACAAGAGATGTGCAAGACCTATGGGAAAAATTTAAGAACCTTCTTTGAAAACACTAAATATAAGACAACTATTTGAAAAGATGTTTGGGCGTCATGAATAGTAAAACTGTGTCATAAAGATATCAGCTTCTCCGCCCCCACCCAGTTGGTGTAGAGTTTCAAAGCAAGTCCAGATCAATTCAAGGAGTTTCTTTTATGGAACTTGACTCATGGGTGTTAAAATGTATATAGAAGAGCCAAGTGCACCAAACAGCACTTTCCGAAGAAGAACCAAATAGGGAGGATTTATCGATTAAGACATGGTGATCCACGTGGAGGGATAAACAAATGGAGAGCCCCTAAAACTATTCTGCAGTTGCACCTCCCATTTTTCTCTTAAACCCGCTCTAATGAGGCTTTGCCCCTCCCCACTGCATCAAAGCTTCTCTTAACGTCATCAGTGATCTTGACAGTGACCTAGATTCAATCGTTAATTCGCAGTCCTCAACTGACCTGACATACTTTCTCAAATCATGTGCTTTCCCAATCCCACACTCTCTTGGTTTTTCTCTTACCTCAGTGATCACCTCTTCTCCATTTCCTTTGCTCGTTCTTCCTCTTCTCCCCAAACTTTTATTAGTGTTGGGATTTCCCATGGCCCCATCTTCAATCTTCTTCTCTATACACATTCAGTTTCTAGGGTCCTCTGGTCTCAAGGCGCTAAATACTATCTCTACATTCTTGAGTCCCAAATGTTAAACACCCCACCAGACTAGACTAGGACGTCCAACCGCCCATTTGACATCTTCACTTGGATGTCCAATATCTCGAAAGTACCATGTCCAAACTGAACTTCTGATCTTTGCCACCCCACCAAACCTGTTCCACCCAGGGTCCTTCCAGTCACTCAGACCAAATGTCTTGAGGTGATCCTGACTCCTGGCTTTCTTTCACACCCCGTGTAGAATCTATCCAGGACTCCTGTGGACTCCACTTTCTAAATAGACCCAGAATGTGAACTGTTTCTCACTACCTCCACTACTGCCACCCGAGTTTGAGACCCCCATCAGTTCTTCTCTGGATTATTATTACAATAAGGATCTTGCTTCCAACCTTGTTCCCCTATAGTCTATTTTCAACACAGCAACAAGAGTGATCCTTTTAAAAAGTAAGTCAGATCATGTCAGTCCTCGCTCAAAACCCTTCAAGGGTTCTGTTTCCTTCCCCCTGAAAGCCAAATGCCTTTGTGCAAGGCCTTGTCTGATCTGGTCTCCACCTCCTGTTCTCTGACCTCTTTTCTTACTACCCTGCTCCAGCCACACGGGCTGCTGGCTGTTCTCACGGCTGCCAGGGAAGCTCATTCCTTAGGGCCTTTGTCCTGGATGCTGCCTTTGCAGGGGACACTTTTCCCCAGGGACCTTCCTGGCCTGTTCCCTCACCTCCTCCAAGTTTTTACTCTGATGGCATCTTCTAAAGAGACCTACCCTCCCCATCCTATTTACAATGGCACGTCCCCTCCTCCACCTCACATACCCAAGACTCTCCACCCCTTTTACTCTGCTCTGTTGAAAAAATAGCACTTATCACCTAACATCTTTTAATAGACTATATTATTTGCTTATTATGCATATTTATTATCTGTCATCCCCTACCAGATGTAACACAAGAATAGGGATGTTTGTTTGTTTTGTTGACTGATGTTTCTTAAGAACAAAGAACAGTGCCTGGCTCATATTAGGCACTCAGCAATTATTTGAATGAAAAAAAGCATGCAGGAAGGTAGAGGATAGGGTGGAATGGAATCAGGAGTGTCACAGATGGAAAGGTAATGTTGAATTTCTTAAACTGGCGATAGGTTCATAAAGGTGCCCTTTATTTTTTAAATTTTACAGATACCTATACGTATGTACGTATATTGGCTTATAATTAATATTTAATAAAATAGTAAAAAAAAGAATTTGTGTATCCAAATTGACTTACTCCCTAAGGGTTCCAGAAAGCTGTGTTTCCACTGTACCTAGGATGTTATCATCACTGGACGGAGGATATCATTGTTTCCATGGTCTCTTCTTTGTTTTTGCTCCTGAGACAAGACACCCATGTGTCTGGCATCCAGTCAGGGGAGGACAACCCAAGAGAAGATCATGCTTTGAAAAGACTCCTTAAAAGAACATTCTAGACTTCTAGAATAAAACAGAGCACAGCATACCGTCTCCCTTCCCTTCTCCTGATTTCTTACAATGATATAATGCTGAAGTGTCTCCACTGCAGATACACACGGATCTTGGAGCTCACTGCAGTGTTCCCTGCTGAGACACTGATAAGACCCAGCAGAGAAAACACTCTGCTCTGAACTGCCTTTTGCCTCTGTACCTCACGGTGCACATCCCATCATCCAGGAATTTAAAAAATAAAAAACAAAACCTTTTTTTTCCTAACGTTTGCTTTTTGTCTGTTACTTGGAAATTCATTGATTTTACTATGAAAAGATATTCGAGGAGGAAAAAAACAAAAACGAAGAGATTTACATGACAAAGTAGCAAATACCTTTTAAATGTAGTTTTATTCAAAAACAAGCTAAAATGTTTTCAGGCCTTTCTTCACCTGTCTCTTGCATTGTTAGTACCTTGTCGCCTTCTTAGACCTTTCAAATGTGTAACTTTCTTAACACTGAGTTTGTGGTTTCCTCCAGTCACCTTGCCCCACGAATGCTTCTATTTAAATGAAGAATCGGAAATTAACCCCTCATATGACCAGCCAATGTGGTTCCAGTTCTTTGAATGTAATCAAATGTGAATCACAACCTCACTCTGTGTGTCTGTAGACTTGGAGTGACATTGGGTTTGTTCCCATGGAGAACAGGGACAAATTGAATAGGCATGTCGCCCTGGGCCTTCACCATAATTGAAAACCAGCTGGGTGGTTGAAGCACCTGCTCAGAATGTAAGTGTTTTTGCTTTATATAAAGAGGAGAAAAGATGCAAACTCCAAGGCTTTTCCATTCTTGATAAACTGTGCTTAGAGACGAGTGGGGAGACAGGAGAGGTTTGAATAAAGGCAGTCTACCGTCCAGGTTTCTAGGAATTATGGGCGGGAGAGAAAGTATATATAAAAGAGGAATGCCAAGTGAGGTCCGGGCCCTGGGGAGACCTCTTTGGATTTCCTGCAAACAACCTCTCGAGAAAGAATAGAGGAGCGAGCCAAGAGCGGAGAGGAACTCATTTAAACGCCCAACTCTTTGCCTTCCACTTGCAGCGAGGCTGGCGGCTGACGCTCCTAACGCGGGGCCTCGTGGGCCCGGGCGGGCGCAGTGAGCAGGGTGGGTGCCACTCTCTGCCCAGTTCCGCCCCCTCATTCCGGCGGCCAATGGGAGCCGGCCGTGCCCTGGGGCGCGGCCAATGGGAGCCAGTGGGCGGAGGCGCGCTGCCTTCTAAGAAGCGGCGGGTGTTGGGGGTCTGGGGAACCCAGCGCTGGAGTGCGGCGGTAATCGGCTTTACCACCATGTCCCTGCAGGTGAGCCCGAGGGTGGCAGGCCGCGCGGGAGGGCATGCTCCCGGGAGGGAAGCGCTCACGTGGGGAGCGGGGCTGCCGTGACGCCCCCCCCCCCGGGAGACGGTGCATCTCGGACCTGGCGCCTCTGCAGCTGATGCCTGCCCTTCTCGCCCCCCGGGAGCGGTGCGCGGTGACCCCCGAGGACACGCCCACCCCCTCGCGAGCGCCCCCTTATTGCGGTGGAGACGGCACCCGTGCCCTCTGTTGATGCTGAGCCGGGCTCCCTATGGCAACTCTTGTAACCCCCGGGGATTTGGTTGATCGCAAAGCCAGCCCAGGCCCGGGGAGGGCGGATCCCGGGCTGGTCCGCTGGGACGCGCGAGCCCTGCTTGAGCCCGCTCTGTCCATCTGGGAGAGGGGGCGAGGGCAGCCGGGGTCTCACCGCGTCCCTAGCTCCTTGGAACATCCAGGGGCTCTCTTAGGCAAGGGTTTTTCTGAAGAGCAGACATCTGTAAAACTAGTATTTAAAAATACTGTTTTTCTGATATGTGAAAAAATATATGTTCAGGGTGGAGATTTTGGGGGAAGAAAACAAATAGAAAGCAAATAAAAACATCAGGAATTCCTTCACCCAGGTGATAACCACTGCTAACCTGATGGGTCACTTTCTCGCGTGTGAGAAATGTGTATGTGCGCATGCGTACGTGCATGTGTCTCTGTGTAGGTAGATACACCGATTATGCTATTTATGTATATACAGTTTTGTTCCTGTGCTTAACACTATAATCATTTTCTCATCATTAAATATTCTTCCAAAATATCATTTTTTAGAAGTCTGCATAAAAATTTTAGGGAATGAGCATGGTTGGCTTCTTAAGTCATTCATCGGGCAGTATGTTCTGGTGGGTACGCGCGCACGCTCCGGAGTCAGCCGGGTTCTAATCCAAGCCTCACCCCTTCTAACCTGTGACATAGTTACTCATCTAAAAATGTGCCTCAGTTTCCTCATCTAAATATGAAGGAGAGCGACTGTTAAGATTAAAGGAATTGCGTGTATGGAGCATTTAAAACAGCACCTGGCGTGTGGTGAGTGTCCAATAAGGATAAGCCTCGAATATTTAGATATTTTTCGCTTATGTTTGACTTATGTCATTCATATTAAACTTGCCCCCAAATAATCAAATCTTACAATATCAAAACTTTCTTCCTTTTTAGCTTAGTACTTTGTTTTGTTTGGCAAGACAAATGGGATTTCTTTTTTTGTTTGAGCAAGATTAGCCCTGTGCTAACATCTGCTGCCAGTCCTCCTCTTTTTGCTGAGGAAGCCTGGCCCTGAGCTAACATCCATGCCCATCTTCCCCCACTTTATATGTGGGACGCCTATCGCAGCATGGCATGCCAAGCAGTGCCATGTCTGCACCCGGGATCCGAACCAACAAATCCCAGGCTGCCGAAGTGGAACGTGCACACTTAACTGCTGCGCCACTTGGCCAGCCCCAACAAATGGGATTTCTAATTCAGCTATGACCTCCAAATTTTATTTTAAAATTACAATATATTTACCTCCACGGCAAAGCTTTTAGGAGAGCTGACAGTCATGTAAACTGGACATCATTCTTTCTTAGACGATGAAGCTAAAAGGTAGACTGCTTCAAGAAGATGCATCTTTTCGAGTCTGGGAGATTCATGATTTTACAGACACATTTGTATGATCTAAGAACCATGCAGTTCCTTGAGTGTGAGAATTTAGGATCTTCCTAATTCAATTCCTCAGTGGGAAAGGATTGCTCAAAAAGGCATTGTCAACCGCCTGTGTGGGATGCCCATATTCTTGGGCTGCAGAAAGTAAAGCTAGATTAGGTGAGAGTCACCCCCAGACGCTGTCTTCAGCTGCAGTGAAATTGAAAGGAAATTCACAGAGAGGCTGGCTGGTCAGTACTGCTTGGTGGGGAGAGACGGGTTCCATCCCCAGGAAGGCAGGATGCACCCACTGGGAGGGTTGGTGGTGACACTGGGGTCACTGCTGCAGCAGCTGTGTGGCCAGGGGGCACTGTGGTGAAAACACGAACAGGAGAGGGTCTAGGCAGAGGCACATTGTTCTGAAGAATCTCAACCACAGTTGCGAGGGAAGTGATGCACACATGCATTCATCCAGGGCGCTGAGGACCTAGCTCCTCTGGGGGAACCAGCTCAGCAGAGGCTGAAATTCCTCACCCAAAGCAGCGAGCCCAGCTCCACTGTAGCACAGGAACATGACTAAAGTTTCCCTTTTGCCCAGAATGCTTTGAAATTAAATGTAAACAGCTGTACATTTAAAGCTGTTTCTCACCTGCAATAACTTTCAGACCCTCCTAATATCCACTCACTTATTCATTCATTCAACAAGGGGCTCAGACAGGCTCGCACCACCTGCCAGCGCTCTGTAAGGAGTGGCTCCTGCTTCCAAGATGAATATTTATGGCTGCCCTCTGTTATGGATATCTGGAGGAACGAAAAAATACAGTCCCACCCAGCCTTTGTGTTGAGCCCTAATAAATGCCATTCATTCCCTCTGGAACACCCTTCCTTGCTCCTGTGCATCCAGTAAACATATGAACGCCCAGGCTCAGCTAAGCGCCATCTCCTCTGGGAATGTTTCTCCCACAGCTGCTGCCGCTCCCTCCTCTGCGCTCCCAGAGCACCCAGCCAGCTGCTTCTCTATTAGAGCAAGTATCACAGGGTCGTTGCTGATCTGCTGCTCATCTCCCACTCGACTCTGTGCTCCTTGGCTGCTCTGTTCATCCTTGTCTGCCTAGCCAAGGCCTGGCCCCTCCTATATATTCAATACGTCTGTTAAATAGTATGATCGGAGGGATGAGCTCTGAGTGGGCAGAGTCAACAGAAGGAAATCAAGAATATTTACATTCCAAATCCTTTAATCCTAACACCTCATAGAGGTGGTTGGTATCTTTTCTTTTGGCTTAAGCTGAATCTCAGAGAAGCCGCATTGCTTGCATAGAGTCCCAGGGTGGTGTGTCTCAAAGCTAAGAGTTCAATCTCAGTATCCTGATGCTGGGCCAGTGTTCTTGCTCTACAGCTCCTCTGGTTGGGCTGGGAAAGGCCTGATGGAGGAGGGCCCATGGGAACCACCCGACAGCGCAGGCGTGTATCAAGTCGCGGCGCCTTGGAAGGAATGACAGAAGGAATGACCCTGGGCCCTGCTCTGAAATGGGCTTCCCTACCCTGGGAGGGAGGGGGGACGGGGAGTCCTGAAATTGCGTGGGAAGCTGTGTGGGGGGCTGAACACGGGTGGGGAGGGTCCAAGACTTTCATTAGGTTCTCAGATGGTTCCCTACCCCCCTAAAATATGAAGGACAATTTTCCAGAAACTCCTTCCTCGAAGGCAGGGACCGAGCGTGGTTTTTGAGAAGCCTTGGGATTCTAATCAAGGCGTGGCTTGCCCAAAGGAATGGAGTTGCTGTCACAGGAGAATGGCCTGAGATTTTAGCTCCAACAGAACACCTGAGGTCCCTGATGAAGCTGAAGGGGGAGGCCCCTACCCCTCTCTGAATAGCGCTGCCTGGCCTCGCCCTTGGGAAGCCCTGAGCACTAACGCAGCATTTTAATTTTGTCCTTATTATGGACACTTTGTGCACATTATAGAGCATTTGGAGAGTATGCAAAGTATTAAAAAACCAGAAAACTTACCAGTAATCAGAGGCCAATTACTGTTCACGTGTTTTAGTATATTTCTTTCTAGTCTTTATTTTTCTACATAACTTACAAAGCTGAATGTATCAAAACAATTTGGTATTCTTTGTTAAATCATAAAGTATTTTTCCTGTCTTGCTTCATTGCAAGTACTTTTGTCAGTTTTTTCTAGAACTAGTTTTTTTTTCTTTTTCAAAGAGCCTTATAAAAAATAATAACAGCTAACTTTTGTTGAACACTAGCCATGTGCCAGGCACAATTTTAAGTATTTTCCATATGCTAACTTATTTAAATCCTCCTAACAACCCTGTGGATAGGTGGCGCTATTGTCCCATATTACGGGTGAAAAAAACAGACACAGAGAGGTTAAGTAACTTGCCCAAGGTCACACAGCTTGTAAGTGATGAAGATGAGATTCAAACCAAGGCAGTCTAGCTCCAGAGCCTATGTTCTTAACCATGGCATTGTGTATAAAGCAGCTGACAATTTCCTAGAAAGACACTCAGAAAGATGAGGCAGGGGGTGCATCCGTTGTCACGTGCACCCATGCTCCTCAGACCCCCCATAAGGATTAACGAGGAGGCTGGGCCATTTTCAAGGTTATTTAGGTTGGAGACCCTGGTCTCTGGTTTACAAGTGATTTTGTTAATCACAAAACAGCTGTCCTAGTTGTGGTACTGTTCCGTCTTTGGCCCCGGATGGAGGTTGTACCCAGCGACTCTGCTGAGGCCCTGGGGATCTGCCGCCGCAGTGGGCCTGTCCTCTCTCCACCGGGCCTTTGGATCTTTGGATGACAAGGGAGGTGTGGCCCTGGAGAAGGAAACTGGGGGACGGAGGGAGGACCCCTAGCTGAGCCTGTCTTGTTTGATACCCAGGCTGCAGGCGCTTCCTGCTTTAAAACAAATAACAAGGTGAAATACAGTTTATTTAAAAAAAAGAAGAAGAGAAAATTTCTATTAAGGAAAATAATCACCAAAGCCCTTTGTAGATAAGCTAAGAGAGGAAAGGGATAAACCTTGTAGGAGCGCTCAGGCTCCAGGGGAGGAGGAGGCGGACCTCGTCCCTATGCGCGATATGCTGAGGGACGGCTGCTGGCCGAGTCCCGGGCCAGGGCCCTGGGCCAGCCTGAGGGTCCTGGCGAGTCAGGCAGGTTGGGGCTCTCGGAGCTAATTCACAAACAGGGAGGACAAAGTTTATTACCCTGTGTATTTGTACAGAGTTTCCACGCAGCCCGTTAGTTTTTGCTCATCGGCTCTCAGTTGGCTAAACAACTTCTCCTTTTAGGAAATCAGTTGAAATAAGTCTTAGAAATTTTGGTCTCAAGGTTTAAAGGAATCTTTACAAGCAGCTCAATGAAATCAGAAATATTGTCCTGAGAAACTAGCTAGTCCACCAAATGGGTATAAATAATACTGATGTTGAAGAATGCAGGCAAAGAGGCACTGGGAGATAAAGGGTCTGGACAAAGATGTTAATTGTAGCAAAGTTGTTGCATGTAGCAAAGTGGATTTAGGAAGAAGAGGAGGAAGTGTCCAGGAGGATGATCAAGAAAGCTGGCCTGAGTGTAATATTATTTAAAAAGAATTAATAGAAATGTTTGTTTATGTGCTTTTAACTTATAAGAAAAAATGTGTATTTAACTTATAAGAAAAAATGTATCAGATGGTTGATATATGAGAAATTTATACCTGATATATATATCAGAGAAAAAAATATATATATATATTCCTTTTACCTTTTTACTACCTTCACTCATTTCTCCCACCGCCCACCTCTGGCAACCACCAATCTGTTCTGTTTCTATGAATTTGGTTTTTTAAAATTCCACATATAAATGAGATCTCAGGCTATTTATCTTTGTCCATCTGACTTGTTTCGCTTAACATAATGCCCTTGAGGTCCATCCATGTTGCATTTGCATGTTGCAAATAGCAACATTCTTCCTTTTGTAATGACTGAATAATATTCCATTGTTTGCGTATATATCACATTTTCTCTATCCATTCATCCATCAGTGGACACTTAGGTTGTTTCTATGTCTTGGCTGTTGTAAATAATGCTGTAATCAACATTGGAGTGCAGATGTCTTTTCAAGATAGTGATTTAGTTTCCTCCAGATAAACACCCAGACGTGGAATTGCTGGATCATATGGTAGTTCTATTTTTAATTTTTTGAGGAACCTCCATACTGTTTTCCATAGTGGCTGCACCAATTTACATGCCCACCAACAGTGCACAAGGGTCCTTTGTCTCCACATCCTCGCCAACACTGATCTCTTGTCTTTTTGAGAACAGACATTCTGACAGGTGTGCGGTGATGTCTTATTGTGGTTTTGATTTGCATTTCCCTGATGATCAGTGATGTTGAGCATCTTTTCATGTACCTGTTGACCATCTGTGTGTCTTCTTTTGGAATATGTCTCTTTAGATTTTCTGCCCATTTTTTAATTGGATTGTTTATTTTTCTGCTAGTCAGTTGTATAAGTTCTCTCTATATTTTACGTATTAACCCCTTATCAGATACGTGATTGGCAAATATTTTTTTCCACTCCATAGCTAGCTTTTTCATTTTGCTGATCATTTCCTTTGCTGTGCAGAAGCTTTTTAGTTTGATGTAGTCCCACTGGTTTATGTTTGCTTTCAGCGTCAGTTTAAAAACAACCCTTGCCAAGATCAATATCAAGGGGCTTACTGCCTATGTTTTCTTGTAGGAATTTTATGGTTTCAGGTCTTACGTTCAAGTCTTTAAACCATTTTGAGTTGATTTTTGTGTATGGTATAAGGTAGCAGCCCAGTTTTGTTCTTTTGCATGTGGCTGTCCAATTTTCCCAACACCATATATTGAAGAGACTGTCCTTTCCCCATTGTATATTCTTGGCTCCTTTGTTGTAAATTACCTAGCCATATATATGTGGGTTTATTTCTAGGCTTCCTATTCTGTTCCATTGATCTATGCCTCTGTTTTTATGCCAGTAACATACTATTTTGATTACTATAGCTTTGTAATATAGTTTGAAATCAGGGAGTGTGATGCCTCCAGCTTTGTTCTTCTTTCTCAAGATTGCTTTGGCTCTTTAGGGTCTTTGGTAGTTCCAAATTTTAGGATTGTGGGGCTGGCCCTGTGGCCGAGTGGTTACATTCACGTGCTCCACTTTGGCCGCCCAGGGTTTCACTGGTTTGGATCCTGGGTGCAGACCTGGTACCGCTCATCAGGCCATGTTGTGGCAGTCCCCCACACAGCACAACCAGAAGGACCTACAAGTAGAATATACAACTATGTACTGGGGGGGGCTTTGGGGAAAAGAAGAGGAAAAAAAAAAAGGATTGGCAACAGATGTTAGTTCAGGGTCTATCAAAATTAAAAAGTTAAAATACATGTTTTAAAAAACTCCAAATTTTAGGGTCATTTGTTCTAGTTCTGTGAAAAATGTCATTGGAATTTTGGTATAGATTGCCTCGAATCTGTAGATTTCTTTGGGTCATATGGACATTTTAATATTAATTTTTCTGATCCATGAGCACAGGCTAGCTTTCCATTTATTTGTGTCTTCTTCAATTTTTAACCGTAGATAAATTGAACATTTTCCATATTAAAAATTTTATTTAGTCCGTATCTTGTCTATCTATCAGGCAAGCACTGGGAGAATTGTCGAGGAATTAAAATAAATTAGGATAATTCTGGTGGAACCAGAGCAGTAATTGTTCATTTCTGTTTGAAACCTCCCTCGTCCTTGAGTTCCCACTGCTTGGTGGTAAATGCCCCCACAATGCCTGCTGACAGTTAGCAAATGCACCGTGTGCCTTTTCTCCTTTGTGCTCTAGGCTGACTTTGACAGGGTCGCAGAAGACGTGAGGAAGCTGAAAAGGAGGCCAGATGATGCAGAACTGAAAGAACTCTATGGGCTCTACAAACAATCTGTCATTGGAGACATCGACATTGGTATTCTATCATTTTAAAAATAATACATTTCACTTGAACAATGTTTATAGAAACATGGAGTGAAAAGTAAACTTGAAAATATGTCTATCCTTCTTTTGGCAGAGTGTCCAGCAATGTTAGATTTAAAAGGCAAGGCAAAATGGGAAGCATGGAACCTCCAAAAAGGTGCTGTGAATTCTTAAATAAGTTAAACAAACCTTCTTAATTTCCCAACCCATCAGTCAGTGAGATCATCTGTTTGTGTCTTTCTAGGGTTGTCAAAGGAAGATGCCATGAGCGCCTATGTTTCTAAAGCTAGAGAGCTGATAGAAAAATATGGAATTTAGAATTCAGCAGATGAGAAATTTTTCCCTTTGAAGTCTTCATAACGGTATCATGACCTAACACTTAGGTGAGAAATACACCGTGAACTCTTTACGTATCGTGTGTATTTTTGCTATTAACATGAATTGTAATCCTTAATTAGAAGTATGCTGAAACTACATATTTAACTAAATTTTACTTGCTAAAACCAAGTGATTTAATTTGAAAGTTCTTAAAAATAATGCTGCTCTGGGAGTAGGTGCACAAAAACATTAGCAAGTGTTGGTTCTTTTGTCTTATCTGTTTTTCTGCAATGAGTTAGTACTATTGGTGTAATGAAAACAGTTTATTAAGAACCAGTGACAAGGCCCTTCCTTGGTTGTGCCATGTAGCTTTGGGGTGCACACTGACTCAGGGCTTTCGCAATCACAGACATACCTGGTTCCCATCCTTTCTCTGTGACTTATTTACTCGGTGACCTGAGACAAGTTACTTAACCTTGCTAAGCCTCATCTATAGAGTAGGGAAAAGAATATCAGTCTCACGGGGTTGTAAGCATCGAAGGAGATAACTGTAATCATCATACCTTCATTTTAAAGCAAATGCTGTATAAAACCACAAATAAGCCCCAAATTTTTGTTAATAAACTTATGAGTCTATCTACAACTCTTCAAAGAAAGAAAAAAACCATCATGGAGCTATCAACTATTTTTCTTTAAATTTTTACGTTTAAGGTAAATCCAAAAATCAGACAGAAATGTAGTATCTAGTGATAAGAAACTGTACAACTGCTGTGCCTCTTATGTTTAGTTTTATCAGAGGGAAAATGTAGATTCTGGAATATCACTTTGGCCCAATTCTCAGTCTTTCCTGCCGGTACACAGGCTTCCTGAAAGAAGTCAGACTCATTTTAACAGTTCTAAAATCTGTTTGAGAGTCCATAGGATAAATAGCCCCAATACAGTGGACCTGCATAAGAGTTTAGGTTTGATATGGTATGGCCAGAGAAATAGATTGATTTCATGTTACTTTAAAAAAAAAATCTAGATTGACTAGATGAATTTTCAGGGAATTATGCTGAGTGAAAAAATGCCAGTCCAAAAAGGTTGCATACTGTATGATCTCATTTATGTCACATTCTTGAAATGGCAAAATTATGGACTAAGAGGGCAGAATAGTGATTGCCAGGGAGGAGGGGGGTGGGCGTGGCTACAAAAGGGCAGCAGGAGGGATACTGTGGTGATGGAGGATAGAAAGTTCCACATCTTGACTGTATCCATGTCAATATCCTGGTTGTGACATTACACCGGAGTGTTCCAAGATGTTACCATTAGGGAAAGTAGGTAACTCTGTACTATTTCTAACAACTCCATGTGAATCTACCGTTATCTCAAAATAAAAAGTTTAATGAAAAACGAATCTAGCTTGGTTTCTAATCTGGAGTATTTTGGAAAGTCAAGATGATTCTCATCTCTACTAAGTTTTGCCTAAAGATAGTCAGAAGTCTTCCACGATGGAGTCAACGTCCAAATCCAGCAAAGGGAGACGTCACCAATGATAGGCCTGGTCTCTTCCAATCGAGGGCCTGGAAACTCTTCAAGCTCTTCCCACATGGACTCACCTCCACCAGGCGGAGAGGCCGGCTAGAAGACCCACTCCAAAAGCCTGGCACTGGCAGCATCATGACGTTCCCATTTGCAGACTATCTTGAGTAAAAAGTTTTCAAGTGAATAATCACAAATCTAAATTACTTTTGTACCAATCTTTCTGTTAAGGGAGCCCTCGGAATCATATCAAACCTAAGAGTTAAGCACAGCACGTACTACACATTTAACATAAATTGCTTGATGCTATTTTTAGCCCAAATTTATTTTGCGAATTCTAGCTCAAAGCCTTTCCTCCCTAATAAATTGCATATTATTTGTGCTTTGTTAAAAAGGAGTGATAAATTCTGAAAAATACCTCCTGTATGCATTTTCCTTCATCTTATTTACTGACATGGTATGTGTATTATTTTAAAATCATAACAAAAACATGCACCCATATTATGTGATCATGAACAAATCAATGCTTTAAAAGCTAACATTTTAGTATGTTACGCTGTGTCAGGCAGTTGAAGTCATAAGGAAGAGACATCGGTTGCATCAAGTAGTGGAGTTTATTGTGAGGATCTGTAGGAAATCAGGATATCTGATTGGACAGCCAGGAAGTGAAGAGACAAAGACAGTTTGGGAACTGCGAGAGGGTGCAGGATCCAGACAGCGCCAGGGATGCGGTGCCTCTCCATTCCCATCGGTAGGCATTTGTGAATCCCCCTGGTAGTGTCCTGCCATCGTCCTGACTTAGCTAATTTTCCTATTTCTGCTCTTTTCCCTTTTGGCTCCTGGTTGTTTCCAACTGTTCTGCTTTCTCGTTATGTCAACATCAAATTGTCGCAGAGCGAGGCTGAGGCAGCCTACCAGGCATGGCATTTGTGCTTGGCCACACCATACGCCAAGGACCAGACACTAGACTGGTTGTCTGTGTGAGGCTTGCCCTGGGCCCCAGTCAGTCATTGCCAGGGCAGCAGCAAAGCCACACAGAGCCAACAGGCCGTCGATGTAGGAGGAACCCGTTGGAAGGTGTTCTGAGGACTTGCCAGCACAGACGGCAATGACAGTTCAGGACGGTCTTATTTTAATAAAACAGGATGTACATTTTCTCATTAAATGAGAGAACCCCACATTTCAAAAGATCTGATCAGGCTTTGAGCCACAATGTGTTGCTGGAACAATAATTTATTTTCTCGCATTTCCTTGTCTATCATTTTCACTGTTAAAATAATTGAAGGGGAAAAATGGATAGTTTACCAAGCAAGAATTTTGTTAACCTTCCCACAGCTGAGACTCAAATGAGATTCTAATAGGAAAACAGAGGACCCTGCCAAGAAGTATTCTTTACCCATTTGTCTTTTGTCCCCAGATACATAAACGCTCTGTAAAGAAATCACCCTGACAGTGGCAAATATATCATTTTCAAATCTCGAAATAAAGGCAGTGAACTATATCTGAAAAATCAAGAAGAGTATCATATAATCACTTTGACTATTTTAAGACTAAAAGGAGGAGAGCATTGATACTTCTAGACACTTGGTAATGTAGTTCTTGATGAAGCTCTCATTGGATGGCTCCATAAAATAAAAGTGATCTCCTGGAAGCACGTGAATATCAACACTTCCACTGGTCACATCTTTCCAGGCTAAAAATAAACCAGATTATATTTAGTAGCAAATGACATCACCACCAACGAAAGACTTACTCCCAGATATTTTCTAAGAGTTGACGCCCGTGGTAGAGTTACTTCCAAGGTCTCATGTTCTTTAAGTCCTGTATTTTTAATTTCTCTAAGACCTATCAGTATATAGTTGTGTTCCCTGTGTCCTCTCATTTTACACCGATATCTCTCCACTTACGCTAAATAAAACTTGGGCCAATTTTCTGCTCATTACAGTAACTGCTAGTTGACCTGAGCTGGAAATCATGGAATAAATATCTCAATAAAATACCCAAAACTATCAAAATAATTTCACCTTCCATATCCTTTACGATATCTTCAGATCCAAGGAAACAGGTTAAGTCACAGGAAAGGAGAGCCTCAGATGGTCTATCAAAGCTGCAAACGTGAAAGAGCCAGTTAGTAATTCTGCGTGGTCAGCATCCCAGAATCTTTTCCTGTTGGTGACTTCACTTAAATGAACCGTGGTGTGTCTTCACTTCTTACTTTTTTGCTATTTCCAGCAATGCAAACATTGTTTTTTTTACCAGTGGGACTTCTATCCGTCAGAACCTGCCTGAGACTCATGGTGGTCTGGGCCATTCTCCAAGATCATCTAGCTTCTAGAACAATACAGATGGCAGCAGGATGGCCCTTGGACACCCAGTCCAACTTAGGATGAAGCTAGTTACAACCAGTGCTGTAACTGTCACTCCCCAGAAACAACTCTTTCCCAGCCCGCCATGGTCCAGCAGAGGGTGGCAGTGAATGGAACAAAAGCAGGTTCATGCAAGCTGGGCCCCTGAGCTGGTGCTACCACAGCAACCCACATTTACTGAGGTAGCTGCTGGCTGCTCTGTGGGCCACTAGGGACATGTGGATAAATAAACACAGTCCCTTTCCCCCTGCAGCGTAGAGATTGGCTGGGGAGACAGACGTTAACGAAATAATCGGAGACAGATGTAAGTGCTACCAAGTTCAGGGTGATCTGAGAACACTTGATAGGTGGGGGCGGGTTGGGTCAAGCAAGGAAATGGAGTTGGAGCTGAGATCTGAATGAATACAAAAAACTTGGCAAAGGGCAGAGAGGCAGCTAGGGAAGAGGGAATAGAATGAGCACAAACTCATGGCTGTTGTTCCGAGAGCAAAGGGAGAATTGGACCAAATTAAGGCAGAAGAGGTAGGCAAGGGCCAAGTGTAGGCCTCATAAGGGGTTTATGGTCATCCTAAGAGTGACAGGAAGCCACCAAAAAGATTTAAGGCAAGGTCCGTCATGATCAAACTTGACTTTTATCCCTCTGGGAAGTGTGGGCTCCTCTGGGGGAGGACCAATTCAGTGGCTGTTTAATAGACCAGGCAAGAATTCCTGCTTCTGTCCAGAACATAGAAAACTAGGTGTGCCACTCCCAGCCTAACCATGAAAAAAAGCCCAACAGACTACAAGATCCTAGATTTTCTTGAACTCATCAGAGAGCTGAGTTTGCAAGGCAAACTAGAAACTGAATTCCAAGGAGGGACTGGCACCTATAAGGAGAGGTGGGATGTCTGGACTGGCTCACGTGGGCAAAGCACAGGAGGAAGGAGTGTCTGCTGTACATTTGAGCAAGAAGAAATTAGCTAAAATGTTAAAGTCCTGGAGACGAAGTGTGGGGTGGTGTGTCAGGTGGAATTCACACCGATTTGCAGGCTCTTTTCCATGGGCCGCCACTAGGGGTTCACCAGAAAGACTGGAAACAAGGCAGGAGGCCAGAAAGAGCCCCCTTGGCAGGGCAGGTGGGCAGCAGGAAATTGGCTGTGGCCATGAGACAGATGCTAACCCTGCCCCCGCCCAGGCCCTTCTCTCTCACTAAGCAAAAGCCTCAAGCTGCTGGGGGAGGGGAATCAAACACTTTGACCCCCAGGCACAGGCAAAGACCCATGGCTTCAGGGCATAGAAAGATTAACCCTCTACCCTTGGGGAAGGAGTGGGAAGTGGTCTTGGGCCCACAATCCAAGCAGAAGTATTCCACTTCTGGGGAGGGACTGGAAACTTCCACCCAAGACCAACCACAGATACAAGGAGAAGGGATGGGCATGCTGAGAAACTCCCACCCACAAGGCCCAGGTACAGAGGGCCCGCTTAAAATTGAAGTTCAAGACTGTCCAGGACATTTAAGAACTCTCCATGTTACCCCAGAGGTGAACACCACTCATCAGGTAACAAGCAACAGCTGTCTGTCAGTGGGGAGAGACATTTCTGAGGCACAGGGAAGACTGAAAAATTGAGAAAACTACTCCAGCAACCGAGTCCCCACAGTAAGCACACAGTAACACCAGAGGGCTTGGGAGCTGGTGTTGCCCTGAAGTAACCATAGTAACAAAAAATCCAAACACAGCTCAACTCCAGTCTAGGTGGACTCAACTCCCCACACTGATGACCTGACAGAAGAAGAGATGTGCTCAAATCTAGATGTAAAAAATACTTCAGTTTCTGTTTTATGCATATCTGGCTTTCAATTAAAAAAAAAATCAGACACACAAGAAAGCAAGAACTAAATAACCCATTGTCAAGAGGTAAAGCAATCAAAAGAATCAGACTCAGATAAGACCCAGATGTTGGAGCTATCAGGGACTTTAAAATACCTGTAATGAGATGTCAAAGGATTTAATGGAAAAGGTGGACAACATGCATGAACAAATGGGGATGTTCATTAGAGAGATGAAAACCATAAGAAAGGGACAAAAGGAAATTCTAGAAATAAGCAGCAACAACTATGAGGAATTCCTTTGACAGGCTCCTCAGTGGACTTGACACAACTGGGGAAAGAATCAGTGAACTTCAAGAATGGTCAACAGGAATTATCCAAACTAAATGCAAAGGAAAAAAAAGTTAAAAAAAGGAACACCAAAGAGCCATGAGACAATATCAAAGACCCTAGCGTGTGTGTGTAGTCAGGGTCCCAGAGGAGAGGAGAAATCAGCACAATAGTCCAGGCAAGAGATGAGGACAGCCTGAGTGAGTTGGGAACATCAAAGCTCTGCCACCTGTCACAGATTTTCCTTGTGGCCCCCAGGCTCTGAGCCTTGGTAGAAGGTGATGGGAAAGAAGAGATCTGAGAGACACTCCAGAGGCCTGCTATCACTTGTGTTGGAAAAAGCTCAGAGCTATGGAGGGATGAAGAGAGAAGAACAGACTGAGAAGGTGGAAGGAGCAGGAGCGAAGAGAGGAGAAGAATCCAGAGAGCAGGGTTTGAGCAGAATTTTTGGAATTTGGAGAGAGAAAGCTCACAGTTGTGGGTAGCTATGGTGATTTGATTCCCTGGGGAGAGAGTGAGAATAATTAAGGGTTTTATGTTCTCCAAATGGAATGTCCTTGTGAGTGATTTATCTTTTATTTCTGGATGTGGGGAGGTTTTTTTGAGAGCTGTTGAGAGTTTAGCTAAGCTACTCTAATATTGCCACCTTGGCATCCACACTGCGGCCAAGTGGCCTGCAGGGACTTGAATTGACATCAGCCCTCTCGAGAGTGCATGTCCCAGGTGACAGCCCAGAGTGACCAATAAACGGAAGTTCCTGGTATGACTCCCCCAACCGCCCTGTGATAAGCAATCTCTCCTGCCTTCCAGAACCTTCACCTTGTGTAACTCTTTGATAAGACCCCTGAAAAGCTTACCAAAATCCCACCTTTTTTGGTTTGAATTGGCCAATCCGGCCTTAGCCCAGGAACCTCAAAGCACTCCACTCGAACACTCTAATAAAGGCATGTGTACGTGTCCTGCCTCACTCTCTGCCTGCATCCAGCCTTGACCTTCCCGCGTGGCCCATCAAGGTGCGCCATGAACCTCCTCCAGGGCCCACGAGTAATAAGCTTCTCTATTTCAATTTCTCTGTGGTCTCCTGTTGAACCCAGGCTCATGATCCGACACCCAGGGCTCTACTTAACCAGTGCTCACTCAACAAAGTCACAACAGGAGCCTTCGGTAGTGAGTTTTCTGTTGTATTTTGTTTTTAAAACTTGCTTGTTGCAAGTTTGTTTGTTCTGTGCTGAACTGTCTACTAAGCATGACCTCATTTCATCCTCACCACAACACCTGGAGGAAGTGACTTCCTCTGACTGGTGAGATGCACATTGCGAAAGAAACTCGTTCTGAATTTCATAACTAGTCAGCCATAGGCAGAGGGTTTTGATCCTGGTAAGTGGCATGTTTAACCATTGTGCAAGACTTAATTATTAAAAACCAGCTTTGCAGATGCTATTTTATTGAAGGTCCACCCTGATTTGGATTGTTTTTTCATTTGGGGAGGGGCATGTCAGACTGCTATTTCTTTGATTCTGACCCTGAGCTAAACCGGGAACACAGACAGCTGAGCCCTGTGAGAGCCACACATGGGCCAAGATGGTTGGGGTAGAAATGGAGACACATGCATAGATGTGGGGCCTCCAGGAGATGGATGGTGGACGTTGTGATGGATGGGAGGTGGGCAGTGAATGGAGGGACGTGTCAGAAATGAACAGGATTGTCTGTTCTCAAGGTGCTTCAAGTCTGCTCCACTTTTTGTAGCTATTTGTGCAAACTTGTAACCACAAGCACTGCCCATAGTGGCTCTATGTCCAGTTCCAGGCTTTGTGGAGGAAATAAAAGAAACACAGGCTCGAGTATCTGCCTTCTAGGAACTTACACGGAGGAGAAAAAGCCCAGGCAAAAGAGAAGGAATGCATGACAGTGGATAATGGGGACTAAGGGCCAAAGGCCGGCCCCACAATAGCACTATGGGGAAGTTAGACTAGGAAGAGCCATTTCTAGGTTAGCTTCTTGGGGAAGGCTTTACAGAAGGTTAGGACTTTAGACCTGTCAGAAGAATCAAGTGTCAGTACAGACATCTCAGGAGAGAAAGGATTGGTCAGGCGCCATGGAGCTCCATGACATTTTCCATGAGTTCTGGGACAAAATTCACAAAGAAGCAGACAGTCCTCCTTGCCCCGGTTCACCTACACGCTTACCAAGTAGGATCTCCTTCTGCTGACCCCTCTAAGAAGGTGAGAATGCTTTGGCATTAATTAATGCAACAGAGATCTATGTGATAAAACATACACGTTGAACCATCCACTCACACATACATGCGTATGCATATATATTTTTTAAAGAAAAATATACTCTATTCATCCTTTAGGGACACAATTTCTGTGCCCAGGCTCCATTCTAAGGCAGTAAAAATATCACAGGTGACCCCAAAGTAAGTGAAATCAAACTCTTAGAATGTTGTCCGCCTGTGCAAGCAGCCTCGGAGGACTCCGAATCTACATTTTCCTATAGATAATTATTTTTTCAAAAAACCCACTTGTCTCGGTTACTTACACGTAACTTCTAAAAATGCGTGCATCTGCTAGCACTTTGGTTGTATATTCTCGCAAAAGTTCCTTGTCATAAATAAAATCCTTGGGAGTGCCTCCATAGTCCTTAAGGAGGCAGGCAATTCTTTCTTCTGACAATTCGTTTTCTTCAGGAATGTGAAGCCGGGCCTTTGATTTGAAACGTTAACAGTGTAAGCCTGATATTTCATATAACACACTTACTCATAAACTGAGAGCTACCTATCTAAGGGAAAAGTCATCAAATCAAGGTTCGGGGCCGGGGCGGGGGACTTCTTTATGTGCAGGTGTCAGGGGAGACCTATTTCTTTTTGAAAGCAGGGAGATGAAACTTCACTAGTAATTCCAGCGTCATAATGCCACCAAAATGCCACTCTTGCCTTGGAGGCCCAGATCAATGAGAGCCTTTCTCTGGATGGCAAAGGGAGAGCACAAGGGCAGTGGGAACAGCAGCACCAGCTCTAAAAGCCAAGGTGGTTCCAAAATGTTGACATCACTGTCCCCTTCGGAGATTTCAAGGATTCTTCCCTGGATCTGATCCAGTTGCTTTGCTGAGAGTTGACTACGTTCCCAGCTGACTCAGGATGAAAGAAAAAGCACTTATGGTCAATACCGGCTCAGAGATGGCAGGGACATTGCAAGCACTGACCGGAAAACAGTTAAAGCTCATTTCAGAGAAAAGGAGAGACGTTGGTGTTGAAAGAGATTGGACGGTCTTTCCATGAGCCCGAAGTATCCCTGCCATCATCCCCTGCTGGGGAAAAATTCGCCAGATAGGAAAATAACTTGATTTTCTCCTCACATTTCCCTCCTCTCCATCACCCTCCCTAAGGAAAAGGAAATTACTTACATGAGGAGGCGCTACACTCGACACAAACAAATGCGCTGGCTCTAGCTTATGTTTTTCTTTTAGCTGCAGTGCAGTCATAAAAGCAATATAGGATCCCATACTAAATTTGGGAAAGAAAAACATGATAAGTGTCCAACAAAACTCATGAGAATCCATCAAAAGTCGATAACAACAAGGCACCCACAGCAATGATCATGAAATCGTCAAAAGATAAAACATTGGTTGAATAGTAACTCTAATTTATTTGTGAAAGGTATATCTTCCATGATTTATATCAGCATCAAAACTGTTTCAAAACATCTTAAGTAATTCAAACGAAGATATGGTACTGATTTCCATAATGTGTTGACATTAATTTAAATTTCCTTTTCTCCCTTAAAGATATATGTCTCTCTGAATTGATAGTATATACCAGCAGTTCTCAAAGTATAGTCTGGAACTCCCTGGAATTCCTGAGACCTTTTCAGGTAGTCTATGAGGTTAAAGCTATTTTCAGGATAATACTAAATCATTATTTGCCTTTTTCTTTCATGAGTGCATGGTTGAGTTTTCCAGAGGCCTGTGTGACATGGGATATTGCCACAGTTTGAATGCAGAAGCAGAAATGAGAATCTGCCTGCTTTCTATTAAGCCGGACGTTAAACAGGTTTGCAAAAGTGTGAAATAATGCCACTCTTCTTTTTTTTTTGAAAATAAAGTCTTTTACATAAAAATGTATTATTTATGTCAACATATAATGGGTTTATGAATGCTATTTTAAGATAATTTAAATATCTTTAGATTTCTTAGTTTTCATTTCTAATATGGTAAATGTTGGCAAGATTTATCCCGCATAAACAAAAGCTCTTTAAGGTCCTCTATGAAAGTATTGAAGTATGGCTGGCACCAAAAAGTGTGTGAACTGCTGTAGACGTTATGTAGATATTTTGTAAACAATACTGCCATAGATGATTTTTTGTAAATATCTTAGGGGAGAAAAGAAAAGGAAACTCAGTCCTATGTTCATTGCCGATGGAGTGTAAATTGCAGGTAATTTGTAAATACATATCAAGAGCTTTAACAACGTGCATATCACTTAAATTCTGGAAATTCATCCTAAGAAATGTGTAAGTGATGTATACGAGATTGTCTACAAAAATGTTCATTAAAGTGTTTTTATAACAGAGAAACATTGAAGTAACTCTTGTGTCCACAAAAGGAATTTGATAAAAACAAGTCATGAAGCAGTGTATTCTTACAGCAGTCAAAAATTTCCACAGCAATAGTAAGTGAAAAAAGTCAGGAAAAAATGTGAAACAGGACCTCATCATTTAAAAATAATATGGAACCACATCAAAATTTTAAAATATTATCTAGGTTAATGGATACTTTATTTTTCATTTTTTGCTTGACCATTTATGTAAATGTTAGATAATATAGTGGACAAAATTTATTGAGTCCTTACCATATACCAAGTAATTTGTGATCATTATTCATTTAATCCTCATAAGTAGGAATGATTATTATTCCAGCTTTACAGAGGAAAGAACTAATTCAGAAACCTAAGTAATTTGCCCATGGTCAAATTGAGTAAGAGGCAGTCAAAACGCCAGGCTTCATGACCTAACCTTAAAATTATACAGCCTAGCTTAAGAAACATACTATTTATGTAATTTTTTAATTTTAAAAATAAATGGGATATAAGTTGCTGCTAGAATCTTGATTTTTTACAAATCTTCAGTTTCTGCCTAAAAGGAAAAAAGGTGTAATTCCTGTACAAACTGGCCAATTATAAGAGTTGTGACTTGTCATAATTACCCAACGTGCTGGAACTATTTCCTAAAGAGAAGATGTCAAGAGGCGCCCAGGATTTACATACTCCTTAAAGATTTCAGTTAATCACCCCATCTGGCCTTTCTATCTTTGTGGTCTCTGTTGACATTTTCTTTCAAACTGACTTTCTTCTTTGAGAACAGCTATCCCCATATTTAATCAGTTACTCCTTCAAGCAGTGATGAAGAAATGTAATCAAAACGAAAGGTCTGCCTCTCACAGGACACAAAGGAAAACGTTAACCATAGATGTGTCATTGAAGAGACTCCCTCAAATGTGTTTTAAAACAGATTTCAAATACCTGTGGCCAAGAAATGCAAATGGCTTATCCTGGAGGACCGGCAGCAGAGCACCAGCAATTTCATCAACGACCTCATGGATGTCACTTGCAAAAGGTTCTTCAGATCGACTTTCTCTTCCCGCAAGCCTTATGGAGTGCACTGGGGATGGCAAACCACAGTTAGCACTGGGGTGTTGTGAAAGGGCTTCTACTAACATGACGTGAACAATGTCAAAGAAATGAATAATAATGGTCAAATCCAGGGAGAGAAAAGTTTTCAAATTTGCTGGTAAAAAGAGCAATAGCGAAAAATATAGCAGACTAAATATCTGAAAAATACTCTCCAACTACAAAACACCTAGAAATACTAGATGAACCACACGTATGCATAATGGGGCTCACAATAAAGGAGAGGGAACACCCGGAAGGAAAAAAATGAAAGGGAACTGAAAATTCAAGCAGTGAGCATCTGCCAATGAGTGGCTGCTCAGACGCCCATTACCTATGTCAGGAAAATAAAACATCAGATTTCAAGGGTGGCCTAGGTGGTCAGCAGACAAGGCATTGGAGTGCCTTAAATCCACAAGAGAGGAAGTGGACCAAATAGACCAATGGAACAGAATACAGAGCCCAGAAGTAGACCACATGCATGCGGAAACTCAATTTATAGCTGAGCTGACATTTAAAATCGGTGGGTGAAATTTAGACCTCTTGATAAATGTTGCCAAGTCAATTGGCTATTCCTGTGGAATAAATAAAATTGGATACCTAGGTCACACCATGCATGTGCAAAAGTCAATTCTAGCTGAAATATGACAAAATACTTAAGAACTGATAGAAGAAAACATAAGCAAATAACTTTGTGACTTAGTGTTAGGGCATACTTTTAAAGCAAGCCATAAAAAGTACAAACTTTAGAGAAGAGTTATTGACTTGACTCTATAAAAATTTAAACCTTCTGTGAATCAAAAGACAACACATGAAAAAAGAAGAGGTGGCACAAACTGAAAAAGACATTTGCAACCCACAAAACCTACAAAAAATTAGAGTCCAGAATAGAAAAAGAATTTCTACATGTCAATAAAAAGACGACAAATGGAAAAGTGGGCATAAGATACTAACAAGAAACTCAGGAAAGAAAACATATAGTAATACATATATGAAAAGATGCCCAGTCTCACTTATAATAAGGGCTATTCAATTTAAAATCAGAAGAATTTATCTTATAACTGGAATTTGTATCTTTTGACCACACTCATTTTCCCCTCCCCCTCACCTCTGTTCCCTGTTTCTATGAGTTCGGTTTTTTTTGGATTCCACACATTAGTGAGGTCGTATAGTATTTGTCTTTCTCTGCTTTATTTCTACTTAGCGTAATACCCTCAAAGTCCATACATGTTGTTGGAAACGGCAACATTTCCTTCTTTTTGTGGCTGAATAATATTCCATTGTTTACATATACACACCACATTTTCTTTATCCATTCATCCATTGATGGACTCTTAGGTTGTTTCCATATCTTGGCTGTTGTAAATAATGCTGCAATGAACATGGAAGTGCGGATATCTCTTCGAGATAGCAATTTTGTTTCCTTTGGATATATACCCATAAGTGGAATTGTTGTATCATATGATAGTTCTATTTTTAATTTTTTGAGGAACCTCCATACTGTTTTCTATAGTGACTGCACCAATTTACATTCCCACCACAGTGCACAAAGGGGTCCTTTTTCTCCACATCCTCACCAACACTTCTTTCTTGCCTTTTGGAGAACAGGCATTCTGACAGGTGTGCAGTGATGTCTTATTGGGGGTTTGATTTGCATTTCCCTGATGATCATTGATGTTGAGCATCTTTTCACGTACCTGTTGGCCATCTGTGTGTCTTCTTTGGGAATATGTCTCTTTAGATTTCTGCCCATTTTTAAATTGGATTGTTTCTTTTTTTGCTAGTGAGTTGTATAAGTTCTTTATTTATTTAGGTATTAACCCCTTATCAGATATATGATTGGCAAATTTTTTTTCCCATTCCATGCCTAGCTTTTTCATTTTGCTGATCATTTCCTTTGCTGTGCAGAAGCTTTTTAATTTGATGTAGTCCCATTGTTTTATGTTTGGTTTTGGTGTCAGTTTAAAAACAATCATTGCCAAGGCCAACGTCCATGGGCTTACTGCCTATGTTTTCTTGTAGGAGTTTTATGGTTTCAGGTCTTACATTCAAGTCTTTAAACCATTTTGAGTTGATTTTTGTCTATGGTATAAGACAGTGGTCTAGTTTCATTCTTATGCATGTGGCTGTCCAATTTTCCCAACACTATATATTGAAGAGACTGTCCTTTCCCCATTGTATATTCTTGGCTCCTTTCTCATAAATTAATTAGCCATAAATGTGTGAGTTTATTTCTAGGCTTTCTATTCTGTTCCATTGATCTATGACTGATTTTATGCCAGTACCATACTGTTTTGATTACTATGAATAAGTTCTGGGGATCTAATCTACAGCAAGATGACCATAGTTAACAGTGCTGTGTTCTCTATTTGAAAGTAGCTAAGAGAGTAAATCTTAAAAGTTATCACAGGAAAAATTTTTTTAACTATATGAGGTGATGGGTGTTAACTAAACTTATCGTGGTGATCATTTCACGATATGTCCATAAATAATTATGTTGTTCACCTTAAACTTATACAATGTTACATGTTAATTACATCTCAATAAAACTGGGGAAAAAACAAAATCAGAATAATTTCGTGCATAGACTGGCAAATAATCACAAACTTTAGCAAAAACAATATTGTCAAGGATATAGAGCAATAAGAATTTTCATATACTGCTTTGGCAGTGTAAATCATTGCCATTTTTTTTGAGAACAATTTGTCAATATTTCCTATAGTTGAAGACATTCATAATCCACCACTCAGAAATTCCACTCCTATATGTAGATTCTCATACCCATGCATGTAAGAACACATACATAAGACTGCCCATAGAAGCATTGTTAATAAAAGCAAAACAATGAAAAAGACCTTAATGCCTATAAAGAGAAGAACAGATACATAAATTGTGTTATAGGCACACAACTACTATATAACAGTTAAAAGTCAGTGAAGTAGGGTACACATATCCACAGGATGAATGTCAAAAAATAGAGGAGAAAAAAGCAACTTTCAGAGGAATGTTTACAATATGATACATTTACATAAAGTTAGAAATACGTGAAATGATACTATATCTTGCTTCTATTTGAGGAGGCCAAGAGAGAAGAGAGTGGATACAATTGGGGAAGCGTACATGGAGACTTCAATTGTAATGTTTTATTCTTTCAGGATAGCAGCAAGCGTGGTTACGTGTGTGGTATTATTCTTTATATATTTTTATATATCAACGATTTAAAAATTTGTTTAAAGGAGCAGCCTTTAATTGTCTATATTGGACTGTCAGCTGTTCATTAAAAACCTCGTATGAAAATAGTTCCAGGAGTTTCTAAAACTATATTGATATGTTAATAACAGGACTCTCTTCTAATGAATGGATTTTTTTGAGACCTCGTGTCAGAGTCCTGGTGAAAGTGGAAAGGGGAATAAAGGGGCTTGGAAGGCCTGAGGGGAACAGAGAGGTAGTGTTGGGAAGGGAGCATTTCCTGGGAAGAAGGGTACATTGGAAATGGGCAATGTCTCTTGGAGGCCTGAGGGCAAAAATGCTGGTGTTTTTCCAGGGCTTTTTTGGGGTTACTGTTTGTTTGTTTTGCCACTAAAAACAATACTATAATGTGAAGAGCCCTGTTCATCCACGTTCACGTACTTTGGGGAATATAGCTGTAGGTGAAATGCCTAGAACTGAGGTTCAAAAAGACCGAACAGGAAGGCTGTTGGCTCCTGGGAAATGGAGACTGTTGGAGCTGAAGAGAGCTTGGGAAATAGGCACAGGCCAGGCATCTCACTCTACAACTGAGAAAACTCTCGTTATGTAAGACTGCGAGTCAACACAGAATTTTATGAGATTTCCTATTTGACCTACTTTCCTATTTAATTTAAGGTCGTCCATCTAACCTGCCAAACTTAAACAAAGAAAGGCAGGTGACCCTGTATCGTATAAATCATCTAATAGAAGGGAAGGAAATGGGATTAGAAAGGATAAGAATGCCAAATGGTTTTTCTCTTAAAAATATCTGAAATAGAACTTCAAATAATTTATGCAGCTACTCCCTCCTCAAGGAGATGGAGGTTAGTGCCCTATCCCTTGAGTGATTTTCTTCCAAGGAGTAGGGTATGAAAAGGGACGAAAAGTAACTTTACAGTGGAGAAACCTGCAAACACGACCTCAGCCAGAAGATGAAGGAAAGTCTGAGAAACCACCGCAGACTTAGAAGGCTAAGGAGATAGGCCCACTAAGTAATGTGGTATCCTGGATGGGCAGAAAAAGGACATTAGGGAAAAAACGAGTGAAATCTGGAAAAACTGCGGAGTTTAGTTAATAGTCACGTGGCAGTGTTGGTTCCTTATTTGTGACAAATGTCCTGTGCTCATGTAAGACGTTAATAATTGGGGAAACTCGCTGAGGGGTATAGAAGAACTGTACTATTTTTAGCTTTTCTATAAATCTAAAACTATTTTTTTAAAGCTGTATTTAAAATAAAAATTTAATGGAGACCTTATCCTATCAAAAGTTAAAAAAAAATCAGAAGCAAATATATCAAAGTGGTAATACTGGAAAGGCAAATGGTTAGGACACTATGGTTTGTTAACTTACTCTGTTTAACCAGCTTTAATACTTCCGGTGACTAAGCAGTATCTTGCAGCAGACCAACTCTCTCACTGAACGAACAGATAAACTGAATAAAATACACACACACACACACACACACACAATCTGTTTGAAGCCCTGAGCTGCTGAGGCAACTAGGATTTGCCTGGAGAGACGAGAACTCTAGAAAAGTGAACTGAAATTCTTCCAGCCTCTTTTCCACTATGGAGATGTGTCAATTATTTGGCACAGGTCAAGAGTTCGAGACCCGAGGCTGAGGGCTACTTCTAAGAGGCCCGGAACCCAGCAGAGCTTTTTTGAATTCCCACGGGGCTACCGAGATAAGAATTGTAACACAGCGCTGCAAAGGCAGCCAGAAATTAAGAAGCTACGGTCTCTTGAGACAAGAAGCACAGTGCTTTCTTCTGCAAGGCATCTGACTTATTCTTAAACTATTCATATCAAGAGATTAAGGAGGGGCCGCCCTGTGGCTGAGTGGTTAAGTTCCCACGCTCTGCTTCTGCAGCCCAGGGTGTTGCCGCTTCAGATCCTGGGCGCAGACATGGCACTGCTCATCAGGCCATGCTGAGGCAGCGTCCCACATGCCACAACCAGAAGGACCTACAACTAAAATATACAACTATGTACTGGGGAGCTTTGGGGAGACGAAGAAGAAGAAAAAGAAAGAAGATTGGCAACAGATGTTAGCTCAGGTGACAATCTTTAAAAAAAAAAAGAGAGAGATTAAGGAAATAGAAACAGGAAATTACTAAGAAGAAGAATGGTGTTTAGTTTCACAAGGCTGTGAGAGAAATGTCAAGTTTATAATTTGCCAACAAGAAAGATCCTAGGAAAGACAGGGTAATAGATTCAAACAGAAGCACAGAGAGAAAAGGGGCTTAAAAAATTGAACAAAGTTGCATTGATCTGTTGGACAATATCAAGTGGAATAACAAATATTTAATAAGGATCCAGGAAACAGAGAAAGGGGAGATGCAGAAAGACATTTTTGAAGATACAATGGCTGAAAAATTTCCAAATTTAATAACAGTTGTAAATGCACAGATTCAGAAAACTCAATGAATCCCAAGCATGATAAGCACACCAAAGCACATCATAATTTATAAAAGTGCTAAAGAGACAGCCTTAAAATCAGCTAGAGTAAAAAAAGACAATTGCATATATAGTTAATAAATATTGTTCACTTCTCATAGAATGCAGGTCAGAAGACAATGGAATGTCACCTTTAGAATGATGAAGGAAAAAAATTTCAACCTAGAATTGTAGACCCATATAAATCTTTCAAAAGTGAAAGCAAAATAAAGACAATTTCAGTCTTCTTTGAGAATTTGTTGCCAGCAGACATGTGCTATAAAAATGTTTCCTTCAGGCTGAAGGAAAATGATTCCAGATAGAAACTCAGACTATGCAAAGAAAGAAAGTGCTAAAAATGATAGAAATGTGGGTAAATATAAAAGATGCTTTTCTCATTCTCTAATTTTTAAAATGTAACTATTCAAAGCAAGAATAATAAAAATTTATTGTAGATTAACAACAGCAAAAGGACAGGAGGGGAATGGGAGTATGCTGTTGTATGGTTCTTAAATTTTACATGAAATAGAACAGCATGTTAAAAGCATCATAAACTGTGATCAAGGGGGATTTATCCTGGGATGCAATGATGGTTCATCATATACAAATGAGTAAATTTGATACACCACATTCACAGAATGAAGGATAAAAATCATGTGATCATCTCAAGAGATGTTTAAATAACATTTGACAGCCTTTCATGATGGAGACTCTCAACAAATTAGGTATAGAAGGAGTGTTCCTCAACATAATAAAGGCCACCTATGACAAGCTGCCAGCTAACATCAAGCTCAATGGTGAAAAGCTGAATGCGTTTTCTCTGAGATCAGGAACAAAATGAGGATGCTCACTCTCGCCACTTCTTTTCAACATGGTACTGAAGTCCTAACCAGAGCAATGAGGCAGGAAAATGAAATAAGAGGCATTGAACTTGGAAAGGAAGAAGTAAAGTTGTCTCTTTTGCAGATGACATGGTCTTATATGTAGAAAACCCTAAAGAATCCACCCCAAAACTGTTAGAAATAATAACTGAATTCAGTCAAGTTGCAGGGCACAAAATCAACATCCAAAAATCAGTTGCATTTCTTTTTTTTTTTTTTTTTGCTGAGGAAGATTTGCCCTGTGCTAACATCTGTTGCTAATCTTCCTCCATTTTTTTGCATGTGGGTTGCTGCCACAGCATGGCAGATGAGTGGTGTAGGTCCACACCTGGGATCCAAACCTGCGAATCTGGGCCGCCAAAGCGGAATGCACCAAACTTAACCACTACACCACCAGGCTGGCCCCTCATTTGCATTTCTGTACGCTAACAACATACTGTCTGAAAAAGAAATAAAGAAAACAATCCCATTTGCAATAGCATCAAAAACAATAAAATGCTTAGGAATAAATTTAACTGAGAATAACATTTGAAGATGGACTATAAGTTAAAGATCAGTATGATAAATCCCAGAACGACCACTAAAACAGTAAAACAAAAATATATGGCTAATAAGGCAATAGTGGAGATACACAGAATATTTTTTTAAATACTCCATTAATTCGAAATTAAAGGAGAAAACAGGCAAAATGCAACAAATCACAGATGCGACAAATAGAAAACCATTGCAAGATAGCAGATTCAGTTCAACCAATAATTACATTAAAAACAAGTTGTAGGGTTTGAATGCCATCTCCTAAAAAGTCCTTCAAGCTCTAATAGTAACAAAATAAAAGCAACAGAATTTCTTACTTGAGAAATATAAAAATCACCTTATTGAAGACCAATCTTGAATGCCTATTATTATTAATTATCTACCAATAAGGGAAATCTTTACTGTGCTTCAAATTCCTATATGTGCAGATCATCTGATCTTATAAATTGCTTAGATGGTGATGAAAATTAACATACCTTCCAGTGAATTATGAATCTTTTGTCCCCACTTGGCAAAATAGTTGGAACCACCTCCTGCCCAGGGAAAACAAATCAGCCTAAAAATTGCACCAGGGTTTTGGTATAAGCAGTTCACAACTTTTGCATTCCTAGGGAGAAAATTCAAATACATTTAACATTACATACATCAATTAACCTGGACAAACTGAATTAGGTGTATTTTAATGGAAATCTGTGTTAATTATAAGGAGGATATGTTCAAATATAAAGTGATTGCCAATTTTTCCAATAAGAAAGGCCCAGAAAGGCTGTTATGGGTTTTTGTGTGTGTATGTGAGGAAGATTGTCCCTGAGCTAACATCTGTGCTAGTCTTCCTCTGTTTTATGTGGGATGCCGCCACAGCATGGCTTGACGAGTGATGCTAGGTCCGTGCCTGGGATCCAGGCCTGTGAACCCCAGGCTGCCAAAGTGGATCACGCGAACTTAACCACTACTCCACTGGGCCAGCCGCCAGAGTCATTTTTTTAGAAGTGCAAAAATCTTCACTAGAGACTACCACAGTTTGGTGAAAACTGCATAGCAAATGAGTGACTTTTCTGAACCTCTTTTTTTTTAGTCTATTGAAGAGTCTAGAAAACTTATTTGAATTCAACATTTCTTTAAAGCAGTTCCATATTTTAAAAGTCAAGAATCCCTACTTCAATCTATTTTAAATTATTTGCATTCTAATTCGCAAAAAAATGTGTTAGGACAAGAGTGGGTTTTGCAGTTCCTGAATCCTGTGTAATTTGTGGGAGTGGGGAAGTTCTTTAAGAAAAATAATAAGAAGTTATGAATACAAAATTCGGTGCGGAAACTTTGATCATTAGTTTCAAGATACAAACCATCTACTTCCAGTGAGGATGGAGGTAGGAACTGCCTTTCACTTATTTAGAGCAATGTCAGTCTCGGTGGGTCCTTGGAACCCACACTGATGGGAGGCCTACACTGCACGTGAACCCATGGCGAAGATCCCATGAGAAGGGAGAGCCTGGGAGGGTAGTGCCCATTGCGGCTGAGCAGAACTGCTCTCACTCTTGGGTTCTTGCCTATCTCCCCATCCATCCAACTTCTTCTCTCAGCCTAGAGAAGGAATCAAAGACCAATTCAGAACTGACCTTGCCGAGTGCAGCCAATCCTCCAGGCAGAAGCCTTCCAGTTGAACTTGCCCTCTCTTTCTCTCCCCCCTCTTCATTTTTGAGTTACATAATAGAATTCTAAAACTTTAGAGTTGAGAGGGATCAGAGAGAAATCATTTAATCCACTATTAGAACCTAGTGACTCTGACTGTGGAGACAGAGGCCCAATCCCGTCTGATCCAAGTCGTGGCTGCACCCCTGTTGATATGACATTAGGCAAATGACTCGAGGACTTTAGTCTCAATGTCTTCATCTGTAACATAATAAAGTCTTGCCTGCACTTTGATTAAATGTGTTAAAAATGCTTTGCATGGTTTTAGGCACACACTCAACAAAAATAAATGTTACCTATTATTGCTTATTTGACAGTTGAAGAAACTGAGACTCTGAGGTGGTAAGTCACTTGCGCAAGGTCACTGAGACAGTTAGTGACAAATCAGGAATTAGAACACAAATCCTAAAAGCTGCTTTCTGACTGAACCCTTTCCTCATATTCTCAGCATCAATATACAAGTGGACCACTAAGCAGCAGGGAGTGGAGAGCAGACCTGGGAAGCTGTGGGTTAGAGAGGCAGGGACAAGAACTTCTTTTCCCTGTTGGTGCTTAAATTGAACCTCTCCTTCACCTCTCCTAATCCACACGAGTGCTTCAGCCAAGTCATGGATTTACAATTTCACTTTAAAGTCACCACCAAATCAGTGGCATTTTACATACTGAGTGGTTAGTGCCATTTACAACACCTTGCACCAGGGGCAATCGCCACCCAATGAGGCTTCTGTGAGAAGCCCCTTTCAATCTGACAAAGCAACCTCCAGAGGCAGAGTAGTGGGACATGAGGGGTGGAGGAAGAACCAGGTTGCACACAGAATGACGTACCTGGCCATCCCAGCTTTGTCTTTTCTCTCCATGCTGTGAGAAGATGGTGCGAAGTTGCTGGTCACAGCAACTTGTTGGCCAATGCCGAATTCAGTACCTCTTTGGGTATAAAACCTCTGATCAGCCTTGTGCACACACAGCAGTGACCAGATTTCTTTTTACTGCTCCAACTCCTGTTAAAAAAAAAAAAGAAGAGGAAGAAATAGATTAGAAGCAACATAAATGATGCAGTCCAAGAATAAGGAGTCGCCTGCCTCAGTTCATATTCAGTGACCAGTAAGTACTTCCATGAGCCAAACTTCCAGCTAATCTACAGAAAGACAAAGACGCCACATTTCTAAACAATAGCAACTGAACAATCCTGCAGGCAAACACTCAATATGCATGCAGAAAACTCTCAATACCTACTAGAAAATTGGGGTAAGAGGAGATGTCTGTTTTTAAAATGTGAATGTCTTGGTTTTCTAGATATTTATAAAGTTGTTCTCCCTTAAATCTTAAGGAAGAGTTAGAGTGTCTAAAAAAGACTTCACTACTGTGCCAAACTTCCAGCTTTGCAAGTTGCAAATATTCAGAAAAGAGAAGAAAAACAATGACCAGAAGTTCTGTCCTTTCTAGAGGCTTTGATCTCTTTACTTCCTGGGAGTTCCTTGAAGCCCAAGCAGTAATCACGTCAAAACCCCAGTCTACTCAGCTGTGAATCCCAGAAGGGCTCCTAGGAGCCCAGGCCGATCCCTCCACCTACGGTGCAGTGCAAGGCCCTTGGAGGAACAGAAAGACTTGTTTAAATAGAGCAGGAAGGTTCACTGAGGTGTCAGATCCTTTTGTCTCTCAGAGCCTTTTCTAAGAAATAATGGATCAGAGCCATCGTAAACCCTCAGAAGAACCACCTGGAAAGTACGTTAGGCGTTCTCGGACTTCTGTGGGAGTCTGTCCGTCTTAGGTAATGACATAAGGTGCCCTAAAAGATGACTCTTCTACCCAGGAAAATAGGCAGGTCATAGGCGGGAAACGTATTTTCAGTGCTTACAACTGAAGGCCGTTATTGAGTGCTGCAAAGCTTCAATAAAATTAGGCTAATTCCTCCAGCTCTTTCTAATTGAAATAGCTAAAACCCTTCTTTCTGATGTCATTTTATTTTTGACTTGGCACATCTTGGGATCAGTTATACTTGGGAGAAGTAAACATTTATTCAATTTATTCAAATGTATTTATTCAGATTTATTTCCTGAAGGCCCATGATCAAGGTCTCAGGTAATATCTCAACATTAGAGTTATCCCAGGTAAAAACTGTAATGATTCCGCCCTCAAGAGAAAACCACTAGAAGCATCTATTTGACTGGAGACCCAGAGGAGATAAGAGAGGGAATCAGGTAGAAGGAATATTCACAAGGTAATGGCTTAGAGTTTTCTAGAAATGATGCATGACACTAGTCCAAAGATAAAAGATGCCCAGCAAATGCCAAGCAGAATAGATTAAAAAGAAAGCAAGCTACCATATGGGTGCATTATAATGAAACTGTAAAACAAAGAAATAAATATAAAAGACAAATATTAAAAGCAGCCAGGACGGTGAGGAAATGGGGATGAATTATTATCTTATTATCTTGGAAGGAACTGCGGTTAGATTGACGGAAAGCTAGAAGAGAGTATGATGATATCTTCAAGTGCCAAAAGAAAAATTGCCAAATTAGAATTCGCGAAACAGCTTTTAAGAAACGGGGTAAAATAAAGACATTTCAGACAAGTAGAAACTAAGTTTGTCATCAGAAGACACTCTCTAAATGAAATTTTAAGGGAAATACTTTCAGCAGAAAGTAAATGACTGCAGATGGAAGATCTGAGATGCAAGAAGGGATGAAAAACAAAGACGGTGATAAATATGTAAGCAAATATAAATAAACATTGATTACATAAAATAGTAATTGTAATGTCTAGGGGACCCTAAAATATATATGGAATTAAAATGCCAGACAAAAATAAGGTGTAAGTCAGGAGCATGTACAAGAAGGTCCTTATACTATCTTTGAGGTTTCATTAAATTTGGACTTTAAGAAATACGCAAGTTTTAATTTGTAAAGCAAGTCCTTAAAAGAACAGAACAACATACCATAAGTCACCCATCCTGGAAGAGAGGAATGTTTAGTCAGTCACAAAGAAAAGAGAGAAAAGTAAAGAAAAAGGTAAAACAGAGAGAATACGCAATACAAGATGGCAGACTTAAACACCAAAGATAGTGGTGTTGTTTTATATTACATATCAATGGGCTAAATTCTCTATGTACAAAGCAAAATCATCAGATTGGATTAAAAAATAATCCAGCTATATGCTGTGCATATGAGATGTACCTAAGAAGATATTACTCTTAGTATTTTAAAATGATTTCAAATGTCAAATACTTACTGCCAGGTCCTAGAGTTGGCCCTGAGGAAACAATCTCGGAAAGATGACTAGCTACCTGCCAGGCAAAGGGAAATAGACGAGGAGAATAGAGTGACTTGAGAACAAGGCAGAGAGAACAGCGTGTGCCCAGCGGAGAGATGGGATGTGGTCAACTGGGAAACAAAGGAAGTTAAATATGGCTGGAAGGCGGAGCATGGGGAGCAGGTGGGAAGAGAAAAAGCCAGGAGGTAAGTAGGGTGATGACCTTGTAAGCAAGCCATGTGAGGGATTTTGGACTTGATCTTAAGAACAGTGAGATCCATTGAAAGGTACAATGACCAGAATTGCCTTTCGGAATGATGGCTCTGGCTACAAGGTAGTGACAAAGAGAAAATTAGGAGGTGATTGTAATCATCTAACAGAGAAAGGATGGTGACCTGGCCTAATCATAATATCAGCGAACACTTCCAGAAGACTTACTAAGGGCCAGTCATTGTTCTATGTTTTAATAGGTATTAAGTCTTTTAATTTTCACAATTATGTAGGTGCTCTTCATAAAAACCATGAAGGTATTATTATCATCTGCATTTTGAAGATGAAAAAACTAAGGCACAGAGAGGTTAACTGACTGACTAAAAGGCACGTGTTGGAAGGGAGCAGACCCAAGCAGTCTGGCTCCAGAAGCTGCGCTCTTAAACCCTAATGCATCCCCTCATTGTGCTAAGGGGCTGGATTCCACAGCTACAGACCCTGGAGTCAATAGGAATTGGCGATTTACTAGATATGGGGAGTGTGGCGGGGGAGGAATCAGGATGACGCCCAGCTTTCTCGCTTGGGCACCTGGGTGCATGACGATGTCATTTACTCAAATGAAACGCAAGAGGAGTGCATTTGGGGGGCAGGTGATGTGTTTAGATTGAATTGTTAAGTTTGAGGTACCTGTGAGGCCTCCGAGGGAAGATTTTCAGAAAGTATTTGGGCATTGGGATCTGGATCTCAGGAGAGTGTCTGGGAGTAGACTTGGTGGGTGTCTGCACTGAGGGGAAGTTGAAGCTGAGGGATGGAATGAGAAGAGCTGGGAGAGAACGGAGAGCAGTGTTCTTAACTGGGAGTGGAGCCAGAGAAGGAGGCCAGAGACTCCTCCAAAACTCATTTCCTGGAAGAAATGCCCATGCCTATTTGTTGTATTAGTGCCCAGTGCCATTTCAGGGAGTGGGGGTTATGGACACCCCCTCCCCCAACCTGTGGACTCACTGAGAGCTGGGGGTTTTCAAGTTAAGAGTGACAAGAGGGGCTGGCCTGGTGGGGTAGTGGTTAAGTTTGGCACACTCCACTTTGGAGGCCCAGGGTTGGGAGTTCAGATCCTGAGCAGGGACCTACACCACTCGTCAGCCATGCTGTTGTGGTGACCCGCATAAAAAATAGAGGAAGATGGGCCCAGATGTTAGCTCAGGGCTAATCTTCCTCACCAAAAAAAAAAAAAAACAGTGACAAGAAAATGGGCTAAGACAGAGCCCTGAGATTTAAGGGCAGGCAGAGAAAGAGAAGCTGCCAAGGAAGCTTGGGTGAGGAGGCCAGGAAAGTAGAAGGCCAAAGCAAGGGGGCCCCTCAGGTAGGGGCCGCTTTGCAGCAGCATGTGCCCCATGTACTGGACGGCAAGTAGAAACGCAAGCGCAGTAGGAAGGTGCTGGATGAGTGACTCCAAAGTCAGCTACAGATGCCACTTTATGGGGAGATTTTAAAATCTCTAGCTTCTCTATGAGCAGCTATTCCTTAATCAAAATGCTGGCAATTTTTTGAAAGAGTTGAGTGGTAATGTTACAGACACCTGGAACGATTGGCTAACGCTCTCAGAACCTACGCTTCATCACTCTCTGCTTGTACCCTCCTCTTGACTCTGACCACATCTTAACCTTTCTCTCCAACACCACTCAGGTTGCCCAAGACTCGCACTTGTCTGCAGATGGCCCTGAGGGCTGGGGGAAGGCACTTCCTGATCCATTCTGGCTGCGTCCCTGGCCCCTAGCTCTTTGCCTTGGCAGTACAGAGAGAGCACTCAGAAGTCTTTCCCTTGGCTGAAGTCGCTGCCAAACCTACAGAGGAAAGAGCAGTGCTTACAGCAGTGAAGAGCAGAGCCGGCGTCCGTGAAGATGAGGTCACTTCAGATTAATGACTCCCAGATGTAGACAGTTCAGGCCAAGGAATTTACAGGGATGTGGGATTTTGCACACCATCCCTTTGCCCCACACAGACCCTCCTCTGCCTGTGGACAGCGCAGTAGAAGTAGAGGTCAACAGGCTGTCAGATAAGCCTGCGTACACACCCTACCCAAACAGGTCCATTGACAGCGAGTAACATATAGCTCTTGCTATTAATAATTCTTAGGAGATTTGAGATCCCAGTAATGTGACTTCAAAGTACTCTTATCAGACTCTGGACCAGAGCCTCTTGAAAGATTCACCAGCAGCGTTCCTTAGCAGACTTCTCATGAAAGGCAGACACTACTGCAGTGTGTGGAAAGAGTCCGCGCTAACTTCTAGAAACTCAGCCACGGTGTGGCCCTGGGCAAACCACACACCTCCGTGGGCCTGCATTTCCTTAACTGCCTCGTAGGTTTGGGGTGAGATCAGTGGAGAATGTCTGTGAACAGCCCTTGGGTTCGCAACTTTGCAAGTTGGAAAATGGTATGCTACGTGCCTGTACTTGGCTTCCTCTCCTCGGGGTACGTTTCTACCCCCATACTTCCTCCTGGGGTCCCAATGCAGTGCTGCAAAAAGAAAGTAGGAGATGCTTGACGGGGAGAAAAACTGGGGCACAGAAGATGGGGGTGCTTGCACCATTCCCAGGATTTGGAATGTCACTGCTCTAACTGCCCGTACTTTCTCTGGTCTGTAGCTTCCTTTTCTCTAATTTTGCTTCTTTGTGCTCGTAGAAAGCCCTTCTCCCTCCCCTGCTGCCTCCTCTCCTTGCTCCCACTCAACTCCTACTTCTAGAAAGTTCAGTGAATGACCCCAGCTTTTTTTAAAAAAAATATTTTATTTATTTATTTATTTATTTTGAGGAAGATTAGCCCTGAGCTAACTGCTGCCAATCCTCCCCTTTTTTGCTGAGGAAGACTGGCCCTGAGCTCACATCCGTGCCCATCTTCCTCTACTTTATATGTGGGACACCTACCACAGCATGGCATGCCGAGCAGTGCCATGTCTGCACCCAGGATCCAAACTGGCAAACCCCGGGCCACCAAATCAGAACGTGTGAACTTAACTGCTGCGCCACCGGGCCAGCCCAACCCCAGCTTTTTAACAGTGCTTCCCATTAGAAAACTGACCCTATAGTCTGAGATACTCTCTGATTTCAGCAAAGGTCACAATGGTGCCCAGTGCAAGCTCCCAAGATGATGACTCATTAGTCCATCGTGGAACACACCTGCAAGACCAAAATGGCAGGGCCACAGGTTACTTCCAACCTCTAGAAGCTCTGGGATGGGCTAGTCTACCTTCACCACCATTACAGCACAGTATGGCCTCACCCTTGCCCCATCACTGCATTTCCCTTTGGAGTTTCTTGGTGTCCTTTCTTGCCTGTCAAAGAAGTTCTAATAATGTTGAACTTCAAAAAGATGGAGCCTGCCCTCTCCTTCTAGGAGGTTTCTTGGACCCTATAAAAATGTCTCCACTTCTTTCTCTACTAGCAGTGACACAAAGTAAGGATTATCGGGAGAGCAGCTTGCCTTAAGTTAGAAAAGGATTATTCCTTCCTTAGGGCCATGGGTGTCTATCTGTCTCTGACTTAACTAAGAGGTAGGGGCCATTCTAGTGCTTTCTCAAACAGCCAGCAGGCTCCTATTTCCCAGGAGCTTTTCCTAAAGGTCTACCTTACCGGTCTCTTCTCTCTCTCTCCCCTCTCCTTTCCTCCCTTCCCGCCTCTCCTTCCTCTCCTCCTCCTCCTTGCTCTCCTCTCTTCCTTCTTCCCTCTCTACCTCTTTCTAAGTATATATATGCTAATAATGTTAATGAAAGGAATCAGTCGTGCTTATATGCCTAGATTTTAAGTCATGAAAGAATTTGATCTTTATAGTCACTCATCTTGATTAAATACATCCAGAAACCTGAATTTATGAACCTTAAAAATTAAGGAGCCACTGATTTCTAACAGTTATTCCTGCTAAATATAAAATCCACGGTCAGTCAAATTGCTCACTGAGTCCTACACTTTTCTTCCTTGATAGATATCAGAATGAAGGAAGCTGCTTTTCGCAAGAGGTAGAAATACAGGACCAGATTCGGTTACCACTTCTCTGAATTGAAGAATATGTTGACTTTCACGTCTTCTGAGAACGACTTCAGGCATCGCTTCCTATGCCTGAAATGGCAATAGTGAGAAACCTATGCATCCAGCAGTTTGAACAGGAAGTCACAAAATTCTCTGTGGGATGGTTTTCGTGTTGCATAATTTATTTGTGTCTTGGTCAAGAAGTCTCCTTCTGAGATACTTGCAAATTGCCTATTACCTTTAAGGCAATATGGCCATGGAGCAAAGATGTTGAGCAGTAGCTAGGAATGGGCATCCAGATGGCTCTCATAGTGGATTTCACTAGTGTAAACAATTTTCATTGTTGTTTTATAGATTATGTGCAATAACGAAAGGAACTTAGGTAAACCAGTAAAAATCACCCCATGAAAGGCGTAAAATAAAATAAATTAAGCATAATCAAAATACATTTTCCTCAATGCAAAAAAATCTGTATAGCTATAGTTTAGTATGAATAGAAAGGATCTAGTGTGTGCTTTGAATCCAGTGTGTCTGGGGCCATATCCTGGCTCTACCATTCAATGAGCTCTGGGACACAGAATCTCTCTGTGCCATGCTCGGTTATTGTGAGAATTTGTGAGTCTCAAATGTTAGCTATAGTCCTTTTGATTAGAAAGAAATTCACCAAAATTGCAACATATTTTTTCTTTGGGCATGGAACCATAAATGACTTTTAATTTTCCTACTTAGGAAAATTTCCTAAATGGTCTTTAGTGAGCAGGTATCATTTCCAAATGAGGAAAAAAATCCAATGATTTCTAGTTCATTCTGGTAATAAGTTATTCCTACTTTTATATCATAGGGCTCAACTAAAGTCTTAATAATAGACTTCTATTTGTGAGTCATTAGTTGAATGTATTATTCATCCATCTATTCACCCATCCGTACTAGAACGACAATGGTGGGAGATACAGAGACAGATAAAAAGTGTAGATTTCTGCTTCTAGGTGTTCATAGTCTTGTTAGGAGGCTCGGCATGGATAAGAAAACAGGTTTTTATGACAGCGTGTGATCAGTGCTGAAATCAAAATGCTGTGAGTTGGGTTCTATTCAAGATGGCAAGGTAGGAACATCCCAAACTCACCTCCTCCCACGGACACACTGAGTCCACAACTGCATATGGAACAATTTCTTCTTAAAAAAAACAAAAGCCTGGGGCTGGCCAGGTGATGCAGCGGTTAAGTTCACATGTTCTGCTTCGGTGACCCGGGTTCGCTGGTTGGGATCCCGGGTGCAGACATGGCACCGCTTGGCAAGCCATGCTGTGGTAGGCATCCCACATATAAAGTAGAGGAAGACGGGCACAGATGTTGGCTCAGGGTCAGTCTTCCTCAGCAAAAAGAGGGGGATTGGTGGCAGATGTTAACTCAGTGCTAATCTTCCTCAAAAAAGAAAAAAGAAGCAAAAGCCTGGCTGAGTGACAAGTACACAGTGGGCAAACGAAAAGAAAACCTCATTGAGGCAAGTACGAGAGGCTGGGACACAATGTTGTGATAAACCCCACTCCCCAGCACAGCAAGGCACAACTGGGAAGGAACTCAGACCCGGAGCTTCTCCCTGAGAAGGAAGGGGTTCAGACCCCACCTCGAGCATCCCAGTTTTGAGGATGCACATTTGAGAGACAAGCCCCCAGAACATCTGGCTTTGAAAACCAACAGGGCTCATGTCCCAAGACCCACAGAAGCAGCCATCTGAGAAGCTGCTCATAAACAGCTCTGGCTGAGACTCACCCCAGCGCTCAGCTCAGAGGCAGCTGATTACCCAGACTTAGGTGAACAAGGCTTACCTGCTTATGTTAAGTCCTCAGCTGGCGGGGCAGGTATCTAACTTAACACGCACATTCAGGAGCCTGCTGGAACACTCTCAAAGTCAGAGTCGGGCTGGCACCTTTCTTCCTGCTCTCCCTCTGCGTGACCCTGAGCACTGGTGTCTCCTGGAGGGACCTTTATACCATCTGTTTTTTTTGGCTGCCACACAGCGGACACTGCTTGATCACCTACGTAGAGCTTGCGTTTCTGGGCTCAATGGCACTGTAGCCATCTGAGATACAGTTCTTGGTAGGCTGTCACCCCCAGGGCACTGCACAGACCAGAGCACACACCCAAGTCTTTCTGTGGAGGAGGCCTCTGCCTTTCCTGGAGCTTTGACTTAAGGGGCAGGCTTCAGGTTTTATACATATTTAGTGGCCTAGGAGCTTCTCTCTAGAAAGTAGGCTGTGGACACCATCTTGGTCCTCTCCCTCTGCCCTGATCCAGCTCACTGCTGCCCCCAGGAAAGAGTTTATGCAGTCTTCTGGAGCACTGATTTCTGCAACTGCCACTCAGGGAATGCCTCCAGATTGCCTTGATGACTAATGGGGCTTAAGCTTGCAGTCTGCAGAACAGTATATATTTGTGTATTTTGTAAAGCTGATGCCTGAGGATCTGGCTTCCAGTCAGCCTGAATCTAGGTGTTGAGATCTTCCCCTTTGGGATGCTGACAGGTCTCGGCACACCCTTGATAGTATGAGTTATTAAAAATAAAATATGCTGCTTGGACAAACACAAAGTTTTGAGAGACAACCAAGAACTGAGGCAGAATTGAACAACACAGTTCATCTTCTACATGAGGCCACACCTTCAAGACGGGGGTGGGTGGTTGTTTGATCTACTGTATAAAAACAAATACACAGAGTCAAGCAAAATGAAGAAATGCAGGAATATGTTCCAAAGGTAAGAACAAGATAAAACCTCAGGATAAAACCTTAATGAATTGGAGATAAGTAATTTACCTGATGGAGTTCAAAATTGCAGGTGTACATTATAATTAGACATCTGTACACACTACAAAGTGTCACCTCCAAAAGTCCAGTTACAATCCATCACCCTACTGTTGATCCCCTCCACTCCATTCGTGTACCCTCCAAACCCCTTTCCCCTCTGGTAACCACGAATCTGTTCTCTGTATCTGTGAGTTTTGTGGTGTGTTTTCTTTTGTTTTTAGACTCCACATATGAGTGAAGTAATACTGTACTTGTCTTTCTTGTTCTGACTTATTTCACTTAGCATAATACCCTCAAGGTCCATCCATGTTGTTCCAAATGGCAAACTTTTGTTCTTTCTTATGGCTGAGTAGTATTCCGCTGTGTATTTATACCATATCTACTTTATCCAATCACCTATTGATGGATACTTAGGTTGTTTCCATATCTTGACTATTGTAAATAATGCTGCAATGAACATAGGAATGCATATAACTTTTCAAACTATATAATAATAATAATAATAATAATTTTTAAGAGTTCAAAGTAATCACCATAAAGATGCTCACTGAACTGAGTAGAAGAATGGATGACCACAGTGAGAAATTCAACAAACAGATGAAAAATATAAGAAATTGCCAAATAGAAGTCCCAGAACTGAAGGATATAAGAATTGCACTGAAAAATACACTAGAGGGGTTCAGCAGCCAACTAGATGAAGTAGAAGAAAGGATCAGTCAACTCGAAGATTGGGCAGTGGAACTTAGAGCAGCAAAAAGAAAAAAGAATGAAAAGAAGTAAAGATAGCTTAAGGGACTTATAGGACAACATCAAACAGCCTAACTTCACATCATGGGCTCTCAGAAGAATAGGGAGAAAAAGGGGCAGAAATCTTATTTGAAGAAATAAGGGCTGAAAACTTCCCTGACCTGGGGAAGGAAATAAACTTCCACATCCAGGAAACTCAGGGAGTTCCAAATAAGATAAACCCAAAGAAACCCACACCAAGACACATTATAATTAAAACGTCAAAAGTTAAACACAGACAGAGAATATTAAAAGCAACCAGAGAAAAACAATTTGTTACATACAAGGGAACTTCCATAAGATAATAAAGAGATTTTTCAGCAGAAACTTTACGTGCCAGAAGGGAGTGGCTCATTATATTTAAAGAGCTGAAAGAAAAACTTTCGACCAAGAATACTCTTCCCAGCAAAGTTATCATCTAGAAGCGAAAGAGAGATAAAGAGTTTTCCAGATAAGCAAAACTTAAAGGAGTTCATCACTAGTAAACTGGCCTTACAAGAAATGGGTGTTTTTTTCCCTAAGATTGGCACCTGAGCTAACATCTGTTGCCAATCTTTCTTTTTTTTTCCTTCTTCTCCCCAAAGCACTCCAGTACCTAGTTGCATATTCCAGCTGTAGGTCCTTCTGGTTGTGCTGTGTGGGACGCCACCTCACTGTGGCCTGATGAGCGGTGCGATATCCATGCCCAGGATCTGAACCAGCGAAACCCTGGGCCACTGAAGCAGAGTGCACGAACTTAACCACTCGGCCACAGAGCCGGCCGCACAAGAAGTGTGAAAGCAACTTCTTTTAGCTGAAAAGAAAAAGGGTGCTATTAGTAACAAGAAAACATATGTAAGTATAAATCTCACCAGAAAGGTAAATATATAGTAAAGGTAGGGGATTAATCACTTATGAAGCTAGTGTGAAGGTTAAAAGGCAAAAGTAGTGGGGCCGGCACAGTGGTGTAGTGGTTAAGTTTGCATGCTCTGTTTCAAAGGCCTGGGGTTTGCTGGTTCAGATCCCAGGTGCGAACATTGTACCGCTTATGAAGCCATGCTGTGGTAGGCATCCCACATATAAAGTAGAGGAGATGGTCATGGATGTTAGCTCAGGGCCAGTCTTCCTCAGCAAAAAGAAGAGGACTGGTGGGTGGATGTTCGCTCAGAGCTAATCTTCCTCAAAAAAAAAAAAAAGATAAAAGTAGTGAAAATAGTTATGATTTCAATTATTAGTTAATGGATACACAAGATAAAAAGATGTAAAATGTGACATTAAAAACAAAAAGTGACGGGGGCTGGCTCCGTGGCCGAGTGGTTAAGTTCGCGCACTCTGCTGTGGCGGCCCAGGGTTCGGATCCTGGGTGAGGACATGGCACCGCTCGTCAGGCCACGTTGAGGCGGCGTCCCACATCCCACAACTCGAAGGACCTGCAACTAAGATATACAACTCTGTACGGGGGCGGGGGGGATGGATGGGGGGAGAAAAAGCAAAAAAAAAAAAAGATTGGCAACAGTTGTTAGCCCAGGTGCCAATCCTTAAAAAAAAAAAGTGTGGGGGAGGGTAATGTTCAGCTTTAGAATAGGATCAAATTTAAGTTGTCGTTAATTTAAACTAGACCGTTATAGATATTAGTTGCTGTATGGCCTATCCATTTTCTAAAAAAGATTGGCCTGATGTGAAAGCATCAGCTGTGCTCTCCGCAAGACGAAATGGGAAAACACAAATCACACAGACTCAGGGAACCAAAACTGCGTCTGATGGTCCCGGGGGCCGTGTGTCTGAAGTGAGTCTTGCTGCAGAAAGATAATCTGGCATTTAGAACATTCGAGCTAATTACTAAAAATGCTCCAGGCAAAAACTGCCTACCAACTTGTTTGGAATGGCTCTTAACTGTAACAAAATGTGTTCCATGGTCAAAAATGGCAGACCATGACTGAAGCTCACGTTGACTCCAACTCTACGGGTGGTTATTTGCTTCACTGCTCTGTGTAAATCTATGTTTCCTCTTCCCGCCATAACAAGTGACCACAAACCGAGTAGCATAAAACAGCACTAGTTTATTCTCGTATAGTTCTGGAGGCCAGAATTATGAAATGGATCTCATTGGGTAAAATCAAGGTGTTGGCGCGGCTCTGCTCCTTCTGGAGACTTCGAGGGGGAATTCCTTTTCTTGTTTTCCCAGTTTCTAGAAGCTCTATGCATCTATGCATTCTTTCCCTTTTGGCTCCTTCCCTGAATCCCTCAGACCTCGGCTTCCATCATCGCATCTTCTCTAACTGACTCACATGCTGCCCTCTTTAAGGACCTAGTGACTACCTTGGGCCCACCCAGGTATTCCAGGATAATTTCTCCATCTCGAGTTCTTTAACTTAATCGCAAGTCTGCAATTTTTTTTTTTTGCCAGGTGAGGTACCATATCCACACGTTCCAGGGATAAGGATGTGGCTGTCTTTGGGGGCAATCATTCTGCCTATCACAGTGTGTTTAAAAGAAAGTAGTATCCAATTCAGAATACTTCTTATGCTCAGCACCTGGGGGTCTGCCAAATCTGGAAGATGATGGAAATCATGACTAGAGAGGTACAGATGAATGACTTGAAAGTGCCAAGTAAGGATCTCAAGCAGTAGTGGGAAAGGCATAAAACAGGCTTGCCGATCTATTTACCCTTCCCCTTATGTGTTTGTTCAGAAAAATAAAAAAGTGCTGAAGATGCACGACTTTGAATTGATAAGCTAATGGAACTTCCTTGTGAGGACAGTTCTGGAAGACAGGAGCCCAAGTTGAATGAATTGATGGATATGAGCCCTTTACCCAAAATTCTATCTAAAGGTCAGAGCTTATAAATGGTAACAAATGAAAAAATCATATTAGTGAAAAAAGCTGCAATAAAAGGATATCTTTCATCTATTTAGTCTCAAAGCCCTCATGACTCCCTCACGTGGAGGGACTTCTTAAGTCTTAGAGGTCAATGCAATCATTGACCTTCCTCGCTTATTAGCACTTAGGCTGTTTCTGCGGTGATTCCAGGCACCATTGTAATATAAGTTGTCTGGGTGGGGAACACAGAAGCCCACCCTGGGACAAGGCTTCAAATACAAGGAGTTGACTCGGGTGGAAGGGTCCTTGGCAGGAGCGTGGGGGCAGTGGCAAGGAAGGGGGCCATGCAATAGATTATGCAGCAGCCAGATGCGGCTGCAGGTGATGGGAGCTAACTCCTGCTGGGGATTCTCTGGGTACCAGTGTGAAACACACACCTCAGTCTGATTCCTCCCGAGGTGGCAGGCTGCTGGGCCCTCTATACACTTCTGCCACATCAGTCATTGGCTGAGGGGTGCTCCCAGGGGCTGTCCTTCTTTGGCATTTCCCATCTACTCAGCAAGAGGCAAAGGACACCAAGGCAAGAGAAAGCCCTTGAGCCACACAATGCAGATGTGGCAGTTCACAGCGATGGTCTTGTAAAGTGGTAAAGGCTGGGGTGTGTGTTGGGGGGTGAGGGGGGCACTAGCATAACCACTGGAACAGTTTCCAATGGGTCTGTTTTTTCCCTGCCTAATGGTTATGCTAGCACAGTTAAAGCGTCAGGAAGAACAGGACCAAGACTAAGATGGATACCACTTTAATGCTTCTGCAGTTATATTTTAGAATAGAACAGGATTAAGTTTGATGGCTTTTGTGTTTCCAAACATTCAACTGAAGTTTTGCATTTTGAATTATTTTGTAGAATGACAAACATTTACATAATGTAGGATGAAACAATGAATTCTTAAAAGATGACATCAAATAATACAAAGAAGAAAGGCTAGTAAGCATAAATTTTCACTTTGTGGACTTCCTTGTCGTCACATTCCCTCTGTTTGTTGTAGTAATAGAAAGTATTGTCCCTTCTCTGAAGTTTCTTCACATATCCTGTCTCTGGCCACCGATCTATCTGCACATATCAAAAAGCAGAATACAAACTTTGAAATGCCAGTTTTATACAATATTTTACTATCAAATAGTTAAAAGTACAACTCATGTCAAAAAATCCAATGTAAGGGCCTGGCCCCATTGCCAAGTGGTTAAAGTTCCATGCACTCCGCTTCGGTGGCCTGGGTTCGTGGGTTTGGATCCCAGGGGTGGACCTACTCCACTCACTGGCTATGCTGTGGAGGTGCCCCACATACAGAGTAGGGGAAGATTGGCATGGATATTAGCTCAGTGCTGGTCTTCCTCAAGCAAAAAAAAAAAGAGGAAGATTGGTAATGGATGTTAGCTCAGGGCGAATCTTCCTCAGGAGAAAAAAATTAAATTTAAAAATACTGGAGCTCTTAGACACACAAACACACACACACACGAGACACATCAGAAGTTACAACCTTATACTGCAGAATAACTAGTTCAGTGCTTCTCTCTAGACCCCAATTTCTAGATTGAAATTTCTACTCAGTAGCCCAGTTAAAACATTCAAAATTATTTAAACTTTATTCTTCTTATGTTTACAAATGATCTCAAACATTATTGCTTCCTAATTTCTAAAAGTAATTCCCCAGGAGGAAATTAGGGCTACGCCCTGGCCCCATTCTGAAAGCCCCTCCTGCGATTATTGACGCTATAGCAGTGACTAAAGGAAGCATCTAGACTCGAGAAAGCTAAAGGTGCACGTGTGTCTCCTCATGTCCATAGTTCAAGTTTACCTTGAAACTCAATTTTAATAGACATTCGAGGTCATGAATATAGTCCTCAGCAATCTTTTCTCACCTTCTCTCTACCAGTCTTTCTTGAATGTCATATTAATTTGCTTACTTTATGGTTTGGCTCGATCTAGTTTGGACATTTTTCTCCCCTTCCTTGCTGAATTCATGTTATGCCTTCTTGGTCAAGTCAATGCACTTCTCTTGTTGTTAGATAAGTTCCTTCTGGATTGTCTGAGATGTACCCTATCATCGTCAAAAACCCATTATTCAGGTTTCACGGTCTAGAAAATCAAATCCTGTTCTTCAACACCATCTATACAAGCAGCGCTGGGCTTCTCACACTTCCCACTTATAAATCACAGCTCTCAAGTGGAATAGGAAAACCCCAAGAAGACAAAGGAACGCACATCCTTTATTTTCTAACAACTCATTTTCATTTTCTTCCCTTGTCTCATTTATTTAGGAATGAGCAAAAAGAGATAGCAGCGTATCTGATAAGCCTTGCCAGGCTTTCCTGCACACACATTATAGAAAAGAGTAATGCTTCCTATCGCTTCAGTCGAGCCAACCTTTTGTTGCTTCCATTGCCCTCTGCAGAGAAAGGAAGGTGTCCTCAAGATGCCGTTACAGCGCTCTTCCTTTGGGAGCCAGCAGCAGGTTCTCTTTCATTTACTAGGGCCCCGAAAACCATCTCTTTCAGTGGAGAAACAGTACAACTGCTGCTGCTTCAGAACACCCACAGCCCCTTTATATGGGATGAGCCTCCAAACAGCTATATTGGTTCTGTGTTCCTCAATCTCTAGGCATTTTCCTTTGATACCTCTTTGCTATTTCATAATTTTTTCTTCTTGGCTTTTTAGTCCATCGCTCCCATTCAATCTAGGAAACTTCATTCCTTAGTGTATGGTGGAGTGGAATGATAATGGTCCTCATATCCAGTTCTCAGTAGGGAGGGAGATGGGCAAGCCCTAATAGCGCTCATGAGGGTGAGTGCCGCTCAAGCCATGCAGACCACCGGATGCTGGTAGAGACAGGCCCATCAAGCAAGCTTTCAGTTACCATCCTATCTATCCTTTAAGGCCCACTGCAAATGCCTCTGGGAGCATAAAGGCTTTTTGGAGAATTGTCCTCATACGGAAGCGATTTTTGTCTTCCTCTAAGTTCCTGTACTTTTTTTTTAAGGCACATATCTGTGGACTTGTATAAGATTTATTTTTCTTGTCATTATAAATCTTCTATTCCAAGAACATAAGCATAATAAAAGCTATCATTCATTAAACACTGTTCATTGACTCAATAAATTATTATTGAGCACTATGACAATGTCAGGCACTTCACACAGACGATTTCATTTCATTCCTGTGACCATTTTCTACAGCAGGCACTGTCATTGCCATTTTACAGCTGAGCTCAGTGAAGTTCAGATCCTTGTTCAGGATTACCCAGCTAATGAGAGGGAAAGCCAGGACGCAAATTCTGGACAGACTAATTCCAAATCCTGTACTCTTCCCACGGGTCCTCTCAATTTCTTGAGGTCAGGCACTCGCTTACTGAGATTTTTATCCCCTAACGTGCTTGGCCCAGAAATTTGCACATGGTAAATACCCCAAAATTTATACTGAATGCAAAACCTTTCCATAATTGCCAAGTCATACAGTGAACACTCATACGTTTGATCTTCCCTATGCCACACACACACACATACACCTCTCAGTTGTTTATTGGGACTTCCTCTTTAAGGATGTTGTGTTCTCTTAAATCTGATTTCATCTCAGTCACAACAGTGTTGAACATGGGTGTGTAGATGCAACATGGAGATGCCTATATAATCACATTGCCTATATGATCCCAGATCTTATGCATCTTTTAGGGGCATCTCAATCGTAATGCAAGGTATGAAGCTTATTTTTGAACAGCACTAAAACTGCTAATGGTTGTGTTTTATCTGTTTAAAAGCCATAGATGATACAGCAATGAAGACTACCTTTTGGTAATGGGGACAGAGTAAAATGTTAGTAGATGTCAGAAGATGAATATATGAAAATCACAGTCATCAAATCTTTATTTGATCAGTATTTTTAACTTCATTCTTCACCAACCATAATAATATCTGTTAAATTAATGTCCATTAAGTTCAAGTGTTTATTACATTTTAGCTCTGTATTGCCTCCATGCTGTGGTGGCGGCTCACACAGAAGAACTTAGAAGTGTCTACAACTAGACTATGCAACTATATATTGGAGTATAGGGATGGGGAAAAAAAGGAAGATTGGCAACAGATATTAGCTCAGGGTGAATCTTTCCCAGCAGAAAAAAAAAAAAAAAGATTCATTTAACACAGCCCAGTTGCTCAACAAAAGCTGGATAGTTCTTAATGTTTCCATGCTGAGCCACCATCTCTTCCCCTAGTCTGAAAATCACTCTTGTGGGCCTCAGTCTCCTATCAATAAAATGAGAAAGCTGGAGTAGAATTCCCTTCACTTATTCTCTGGTCCTTTTTTTTTTTTTTTTTTAAGTACTTTTCACCATCTAACTCATTTTGAGTTCAGCTTTGTAGAGGCATAAATCTTACCATAGAAACTTGTTTCACTTGTTTATATTCAATTTCATCCCGATATCCTGCTTGTTGAAATCTGTACAGATTTTCTATCTCTTCTGACCATTTTTTGGCACGACTTATTGATTTTGGTTTCACATCAGAACTAGCCATGGCTACAGAAGTCTTTTTACCAGTTATTTCTGAAAGATGTTAAAATAACATTAATCGATAACATGACAGTGGTAATTTTGTAAGTCCTTTTAAGAATAAACAATACTAACATTTTTAAAAATTAGAGAGTCGAGGATCCCATTAAATACATTAAATTTTAAACATTCAATTCCAAGATTGGGAAGGATTCATGCTCTATTTTGGAGATAAAATAAATCCTGAAAGATACATAGAGAACTGCTTACTTCTTCATCAAGTAAAATTGCATTCAGACTTATGGAGTCATGTCCTAAATACTGTATACTAAATCTGGCATTCCCAGCAATAGTTTACACCTCTCTGAAATCACACTCTTACTTTTAACTGCTCAATAGATTGCCAAAATGTCCCAACACCATGCCATTTGAATATATTCAAAACTGCATCTCCCCGCCCATCAAGGGACGAATGGATAAAGAAGATGTGGTATATATACACAATGGAATACTACTCAGCCATGAGAAATGATGAAATCTGGCCATTTGTGACAACATGGATGGACCTTGAGGATATTATGCAAAGTGAAATAAGTCAGAGGGAGAAAGTCAAATACTGTATGATCTCACTTATAAACAGAAGATAAAAACAACAACACACAATCACATAGAGGCAGACATTAGATTGGTGGTTACCAGAGGGGGAAGGGGATGGAGTAGGGCAAAAGGAGTCTTTGGGTGGTGAACATGATGTAATCCACACAGGAATTGAAATATGATGATCTACACGTGAAATTTATATAATGTTATAAACCAGTGTTATCACAATGAAAAAAAAAAAAAACTGTCCCCCCCCCCCCCCCAAAAAAAAGGGATGTAAGATCAGTCTTCTCAATCTCCTCCCCTTCTTCTTCCTGGGAAACAACAGTTTCTTCTTTTTCCTTTTCTTGACCACTTGGAGATATCCCAGTCACTGCAGTCCATTTACTCAGATCTCTGTGGCCCTGCTCTTGTGACAGCCCAATGTGGGAAGACAGACTAACACAGAGTCCATGAAAGCTGTTTGGCTGTCACGATACTAAGATCACTGATTTTAAAACAATGTAGAAGGTCACCAATAGTCTTTGAAATGCAAATATTCAACTCTAGTTTATGTAATTGTCTATTCACCAAACTTCTATAGCCATTTTATTAAAGACATAATCTTGTACTTGTTTTCTCAGTTGCAGCTTATTTTATTACCAAAATCTATCAGTCACTCAACTGAAATAAACTGCCTAGGATTTTCACCACGATTCCTTGAAATCATTCTTCCATTAAAATATATTTCTATTGGCTGAAATACATTAAAGTCAGACCTTATAAAGCAGATCCTGTAAATGAATTCATATTTTTTGAATTTTTTCAATTACAATGACAAATACTCATTATGTTGGAAAGACAACAAATACATTAAAGCACACAAAAAAAGGCAAAATAATCACATCAATTAGAAATATCCATCCTTAACATCAGGTGAATATCATCTCAGATATTTGATGTTAGAAGGATAAACTTAAAAAGTTTTATAAAAAGGAGTCTTACAATAAATGCTTTTACAAGTAATAGCTTTAGCTTTACTTGGATTTAACAGGTAGAAAAACAGGAAATAAAATTGACAGAATTGCTGAATTTCAGATAAATTTTCTTCAATATGAAAGCTGTAGCCTAAAAGTTCCCTCAGTGGTTCATAAAAGAAGATAATGAATGGGGCCAGCCAGTGGCTTAACAGCTAAGTTTGTACACGCCGCTTCGGCAGCCTGGGGTCCATGGGTCTGGATCCAGGTTCAGACCCACACACCACTCATCAAGCCATGCTGTGGTGGTGTCCTACATACAAAATAGAGGAAGACTGGCACAGATGTTAGCTCAGGGACAATCTTCCTCAAGCAAAAAGAGGAAGATTGGCAACAGATGTTAGCTCAGGGCAAATCTTCCTCACCAAAAAAAAAAAAAAAAGATAATGAAGACTGTTACGAGGCTAAGAGTCATTTGTTTGAACTCCATGTATAAACCACACACAAGAACTGATGGACTCTTTTCTATGAAAAATAAAGTAATTGGTCTTATGCTTCCTCCTACCTCCTCTAGATTTTTGTTACATTACTTATTTAACATTCTAAAGGTTAGGCATTTACATTCTATTCTGAAACCATAATTCTCAGTGGTTTGGACTTAGCTCCAGATTTAATTGAATTAAAATGAAGTTATTTGAGTCATGCAGTTCACTCTGATGAAAGGAGCAACTACCCAAGGGGATATATCATTAGTATTTGCATTTTTTCCAATGTTCATACCAACGTGTATATTGACTAAACCAAAGAAAATTAAAGTATTGTTAATATTTGACTTTTTAAAAACTTGATCCTTATTTATTAATTTAGGTTTAGGCTCATGTTGTATTATAAGGCAATACACTGTGATGTTATTGCATGTGCTGTATGTATTGTTATTGTATGAATTTGTTATTGTATTGTAAAATTTGGAATACCTGACAAAATAATAAGTAAGCCATATTTCAGTGAAATCGTTCAGTTCCATTCATTTTCATGGGAAGTCCGTTCCCATACAATATACTAGAATTGACCAAAAAGTGAGTTGGACATATGTGGTACAGCCTGATAATTCATTAACATATATAATTATATATAATATATATATTCCATAGAAAAAATGACACTAAGAAACATGAAAGGAAAAAAGTGCAAATTCACTATATTAAAAATACTTCCAAATTAGTTATGTTTTTATGAATTTAGTAAATTGATGAATTTCATGAATTTGGTGGCTGTATTACTTATGTTGCTTTTATAGATGAAGCACATTTAAAGTACATCTAAAAGTAGTGCTACAATTCTAATTTTTGTTTTACCCAAGCCTTCTGCTTTAGGCTTGGCTTTTTGATACATAATAAAATACTTTTATTTATTCATCTTCATTCAAAAAGTATTTTCCTGAATGTCATGCATGTAATCTTTTGTCACTTTCAAACAAAAACAATCTTGTCAACTATACATATGAAAATAATATAATTAATAGAAGAGCAGAAAATATGTTACATTCAGTTGAATTACTGGGGAAACCGCCATTTTCTTGGAAGAAATACACATCTTCTGGACGTATCAGGCATTTCAAAACTTTGTTTTCTCAAAGCAGAACAAGGGAACATGCATGCATTTTCACTGAAATAGGAACCCCAGTGGCTGCTCTAACTATGCCATACAGTGGCAGTGCAAATTTCTTTTTTCTTTTTGTCTCATAACTAACTTTCTACTTATCAAAAACAGAATGAAACTAAAATTAGGAAAGATCAAATTTCATTGGCTCTGGGAAATTGAGTGGCAATATTAATTCTGCTAATAACATTCAGCACTTTGAAATTCAGTGGTTTCTTTACTGATAGTTATGGCAAAAATAGTTCACATAAAATACATTCGATCTCTATAATACTAAGCTGTTTCTGCAGAAACAGGAAATGGCAATGCCTGACTTTCTCACTGTGCAAAAATCGAATTTTATTAAACAGTATTAGGGTTTCTATGGGTATTTAAAAACCCACCAATATCAAATCCTTAACAATCTAAAGTTCTAATCTCATGGTAGCAGCCTTTGAGGTAGCCAGCTATCTCAAACTCCCTTCTATGCAGACTCTTTTCAGCTCCTTTTCGCTCTGAAAAGTGCTTTTCACTTTTAGACGTCTTAAAACCCCGACAGCTTTAGTATCCTTAATCTTCCATTCCTTTCCCCATTTTTTCTGTTCCTAGACACAGCAGGCTATGGCAGAGAAGCCCTTTAAGCATGTAACCTTGCTAAAGTCAATTAACATCCCGGGGCCTCAGTTTCCTGAACTGCAAAAACGTCTCATTAGGACGGTCCCTAGAGTCCTCACACTTCCCAAAGTTCTTGGGTGTTCAGTAGAAAAACAAAATTGGCTCCCAAAATACACCCTTGTGATGCATGGTCCAGGTGTGCGAACCTGCATCTGTGCAGCACAGACCACTCCTTTGGGGCGCCCACGGCTGACTGACGTGCCTACTCCGGCCCCTCAAACGTTTTTTCTGCCAGAAATCACCACTCGTGTCTGTGAGGTACAATCTGCCTAGAGAAGGCCGAGATGGAGAAAGTATTCCAAAAACTGGGCATCAAGGGCCCATCTGCGCGAGAACTCTGAAAGGAGACCCCAGAATCGCAGCCTCTAAAGTCGAAGGGGGCGCGGGGCGGCCCAGAAACTACTGGAGACTCAGACTCCGAAACTGAAGAGGGACCAAGAAAAGACCCTGCCTGGAAAGGATGAAGGAAACAGCACAGAAGCAGGCAGGACGACTCGCCGAGACGGCGAGCGAGCACCTGAGCGGAAGGGGCGGGGCCAGGACTTCCGGGGCGGGGTTGAACGGGCGCTTCAGCGGCTCGGCTGCTCGTCCCGAGTCCGTCTTCCTGCGGTCCTCCTGGCTCAGCTGACCCGGAGAGGCCGGGGCGCCCCGCCCGGGAGCTGGCAGGAGAGCGCGGCGGTTCTCTGTTCTCCACTCGGGATCCGTCGGCTGGGCAGCGACAGGCCAACCGTCGCGGCTTCCGCGACCCTCGCGTCTCCTAGCAACGCGTGGCGGCGCCCCGCTCACTCAGGCCCCGCCCCCTGCGAATGGGCTTTTCTGCGCACGCGCCAGGGTTGGGCAGGATGTGGCGGGTACAGTATGGCGAGTCCAAGTTGATCCCTGGTTGGGAGGGATCCTTGAAAGGCTCATCCCTAAGCAGAGGTGGAGAGCGAAGTGCTTTATTTGCTGCTGCTTCAGTCGTAGACGGAATTCCCTAAAAAGGCAGATCAGAGAACCGAGACCATTGGCGATTCTGGTCCCAGATAGTAACTACCTAACTGTCCCACCCTCCTCCTCATTTTACTGGGATTAAAGGAACCAATCCATAGGGTTGAGCATAGTGCCCGGACAATTAGTAAATTTACAGTAAACGACTTCTACAGCTTAATTTTTTCTATCATTACTTCATTATTATATATAAAATATTGACGTGACAACTCTCAAATTCATTTCCTCAGTCCAGATCTCTCTCTCAACTCAACCCAACATCCACTTGGTTGTCCCAAACGATTCCTTCCAAACGCCCTCACTGCCCTAACCTGCGCCTTCACAGCCTGTCCCTTTCAGTTGATGGCCCCTAGAGTCCATTCTTTCTCTTACCTTCCAGATCCATCCATCAGCAAAACCTGTTGACTTTACTGCTTCCGCTCAAGTCCAGGCCACCATCATTTCCCCCCTCTGGGTATTGCAATAGCCGCCAACAGGTCGCTCATCTCCCATAGTCTGTTCTCAACACAACGATCAGTGAGATCCGTTTATAACAGTCAGATTGTCACTCCTCTGCTTAGAATCCTGCAATGGCTCTCCATCTTAGAGAGTAAAAACCAGTGTCTTTACAAGGCCAACAAAGCCCTACAAGATATGGCACAACCCCTCCTTCCTTGCCCTGTAGCCCCAGATCCCACTTCTGCAGCCACACTGGCCTCCTGCCCATTTCTTGACTAGCTCCCACATTGAGGCCTTATTTATAGCTGCTCCCTCTGCCGGGAATGGTCTTCCTCCAGTTTTCCCTTTGGCTAACTTCCTCATCTTCACTTCTTTGTTAATATCTCAGCTCACTCATCCCCATCCCTCTATGTTGCTCTTCCATCGTGGAGTCTATCCGCCTAACTATGTTCTAGTGTTTCTTTTTCCAATAGCACATATTGCCTTCCAATGTACTATTTAAATAGCTTATTTCTTAATTTTGCTTGTCTTCTGCAGGAATGTAATTCCCATGAAGATAGATCTTATTAACTAAATTCCTAGAAAAGTGCCTACTATTCAACAGCAGGTTGCACCAACAGTGTTAACAGAATATCAATATATATCAAATAAATGTGGTTTGCCACCATCACAGCCAATGCCAGTATGATGCTGTGGAAGTAGTATAGAACAGTGGCTAGGAGCATGGCGTCTAAGGCATGACCTTGGATTTGAATCTGGGTTCTATTACTTCCTAGCAACATGATCTTGTACACGTTACTTAATCACAGTTTCCTTAATTGTAAAATGAAGACAAAAACTGTACCTATCCGATAGAGTTGTTGTGAGGATGAAATGATAAAAATGAGCCACTTAGCACAGTATCTGGAACTACGTAAATGATAGATAGTATTATTTCCACTAGAACGTGCACTCCATTACCACATGGGTTTTTCTTTGCCTTGCTCACTGCTGTATCTTTAGTGTCTAGAATGGTGTCTGGTACATAGCAGATGGTCAGGGACAGTTTGTTGAGTGAATAAGTGAATTCTCACCATCACATTTCCTGGAGTATTGTGGCAGCTTTCTACCCAGACTCCTTGCCCCAGACTGCTTGAGTGTTCTTTTTAAATTTGAACCCAGCGGTTCTCAGAGTTTAGGATCTATCTGAATGCCCTGGAGGGTGTGCTAAGACAGACTGCTGCGCCCCACATCCAGAACTTCTGATTCAGGAGCTCTGGCCTGGGGTAGAGAATTTTCGTTTCTAACAAGATCCCAGATACTGTGGGTGATGCTCTTCCAGGGTCCACACGTTGCGGAATACTGTTTGCAAAGAGTTCCCGGACCCAAATCCAACATGGGAGGAAGGAGAGCCATTCCGGGACTGTGAGCAGAGGAGTGACATAATCTGATGTCTTTTAAACCGATCACACTTAAAATTGTTAACCCTTAGTGGTAAGGACAGTACCTTGTTTTTATTTTAAAAACTTAAGACAATGCCTGTTGTATATTTTACACTGCTTTTTGCTATGGGTTGAATTGTGTCCTCCCCAGCGCGACACAGTGTTGTGTCAGGGTTTCCTGCAGGAGCCACCCTCTTCGCGCTAGCTACACCCTTGATCCCACGCGGCTGCCTCAGCCCTGAGCACAACGGCGGCCCCACGCCAGCTCAGCTCGCGAGTTTAAACCCCTAGGTCGCGGGTGGCGGGAACTAACCAGATGCTCCTTAGCACCGCCCCCTGGCTGCAGGGCTCCTCTGATTGGACGCGGCTGCCTCCGGGCGGCCAATGGTACGGCGGCGGCATGTTCCCGGAAGTGGCGGCTAGGTCAGGGCCACCTCGGCTTCCGAGGCTGGCTTGGGGTCCAGTCAGCTGGGGTTGGCCGGCGCTATGAGTTCCTTCGAGGGACAGATGGCCGAGTATCCCACCATCTCCATCGATCGCTTCGACAGGGAGAACCTGAGGGCCCGTGCCTACTTCCTGTCGCACTGCCACAAGGGTGAGTGAGCTGCGCGCCGCCCTCCCCGGGGCCGGGGGCTGCGGGTCCTGGCCACGCGCGGAGGTCGCCCAGGGGGCCTGAGCGAGGGTGCGCGCTTCGGAGGCCGGGGGAGAGACCAGCCGCTGCGCCTTGTCCCAGCCTGGCTCTCCAGCCTCTCTGAGGCGTTACAGATTTCTTGATCTGTACGGGGACATAGCAACTGCCAGTTGCGCACCGACCCACGCGGATTTGATCAGGTGCAACTATTCCGTTCTTTTGGAAGCTCTTCCTATTGGAAGCGGCCAATAGTCAGAGGTTGACGAGGATTACTTAATCTTCTTCCACATCCTCGCTACCGTGTTGTAAAGAAATTTCAGAGGAAATTCTGCCGTGCTCCCAAACATTTATCTGCAATCGCGCGCGCACACACACACTCGCTCACTCAAATCAAACATCCCATCTGTAAGCTCGACGAAGTGCAAGCTCTCCCTCCTTTTAGATGTTCTGTCCACTTGCAAAATGAAAGGTTCGTTTTAGTCTGGAGGCAGGATGTGGCTTACCTTATAACAGCCAGGTCAGGCAACCAGAATCCTAAAATTTCACAGCTGAACACGGTTAGGGATTAAGCCTGAAGTGTCCCCCCTAATGATAGGGTCTGCAGGCTTGATGCTCCCGGCTGAGGCTGGAGTGTCTCTCAAACGTTTCAGCCAGTCTCCAGTGCTGGAGTACCACTAATTTCACAGCCATTGTCCATTTTTAACATCTCTTATGCTAAGTCGTCACTAACTTTAGCAATGAAAACTTCAAATATCATTATGCTAATCAACACAGCCTAATTGGCGTTGATCAGAGATGAAGATAAACTGAAGCTCTCTAGTAGCTGCCTCTTGGAGTGCTGGCTTCCAGAAAAACTTGAGTACGATGTTCCCCACTACTCTTTTGGGGAGTGAATCAGAGTGTAACAAACATACCACATACCCATCACATGTTCTAATTTTAAAGTAAATTACAGATATCAAAACCCTGCCCTTCCTCCCAGGGCTGCTGTGAAGACCAGTGTTGCCTTGTGTTTGGAATCAATCACTTTAACCTAGTGTAAGTTGTTGAAGTTTCTGCTTTTGGGAAATGCCTCTCTTTTCTTGCTCAAAGCTGCCAGTTCTCTCTCTAGTGAGGAGAATCTGGACCTTCCCTCTCTGTTTGTTAAATAGCCCAGGGAGCCTCTTGGAGGGTTTTCCTGCCTATTCTGGAGAATAACCTTTTTGTCTTTGTTTTGGTTTTCGTTATGAATCTGCTGCTGGAGGAGCATGCACCTGTTTTGACTTTCTGTGTTGAGTCTCACTCGAGTTTCCGAACTCAAAACGTGATAGCCACTATTAAAGAGTGGCTGAAGGCTTGCCCTTCGTGTCTAGGAGTAGTGAGTGTGGGGGAAGGATTCATCTAAAGGAATTTGTGGAATCTTCATCATTAATTCATACATTAAGCAAGAGATGACTTCCTACTACCAAGCAGATGATAATAACTTGTTTTCTAATCACATGTGGGTCCGTTTACTCAACCTGGACATAAATTCATCAAGGGCGAGAACCGAACTTCTGCTTTCGGTGGTTTCTCACATTGCCATCTGGTGGTTTTTAGCCTTTCTGAGAAACAGACTCAGTGCTATGAACTGAATCGTGTCCTCCCATATCTTGAAATTCTAACCCCCAATGTGGCTGTATTTGGAGATAAGGCTTTTAGGAGGTAATAAAGGGTAAATGAGGGTGGGTCCTAATTCGATAGGATTGGTGGCCTTATAAGAAGAGGAAGGGAGATCTCTCTCTCTCTCCACACACACACCGAGGAAAGGCCATGTGAGTGCATGGTAATAAGGTGGCTGTCTGCAAGCCAGGAAGAAGGTCTTTCCGGAAACTGACCCTGGCACCTTGATCTTGAACTTTAGCCTGAATAACTGTGAGAAATAAACTTGTTGTTTAAGCCACTGAGTCTAAGGCATTTTGTTATACCTGAGCTGACTAAAACAGAATATCTGACATAATCCATGGTCTCTTTTGCTAGAAAAAGTTCACATAAACAAAGGCTTGTCAATTTTGTTTATCTTTTCAAGGAACCAGCTCTTAATTTCACCCATCTTCTCTATTGTCTTTTTAGTCTATATTTCAGTTATTTTTGCTTTAATCTTTGTTATTTCCTTCCTTCTACTAATCTAGGGCTTCATTAGTTCTTTTTCTAGTGCCTTGGGGTATAAAGTTAGGTTGTTGGAGACTTTTTGTTTCTCAAAGTAGGCATTTATTGCTATGACCTTCCATCTTAGAACTGCCTTTGTTGCATCCTACCAATTTTGGTATGTTATATTTCCATTTTTGTTTGTCTCAATGTATTTTTTTAATTTCTCTTTTGATTTCTTCTTTGACCCATTGGTTGTTCAGTAGCATGTTGTTTAATCTCCACATATTTGTGAATTTTCCAGTTTTCTTTGTGTAATTAATTTCTAGTTTCATACCATTGTGGTTGGAAAAGATGCTTGATATGATTTCAGTCCTCTTAAATTTATTGAGACTTGTTTTGTGGCCTAGAGTACGGTCTATCCTGGAAAATGTTCCCTGTGCACTTGAGAAGAATGTGTATTCTGTTGCTTTTGGATGGAATGTTCTGTATATGTCTGTTAAGCACATCCGGTCTAACATGTCATTTAAGGGCAATGTTTCCTTATTGATTTTTCTGCTTGTATGATCTTTCTATTGATGTAAGTAGGGTATTAAATCCCCCTACTATTATTGTATTACTGTCTGTTTCTCCCTTTACATCTGTTAATATTTGCTTTATATATTTAGGTGTTCCTCTGTTGGGTGCATAAATATTGACAAACGTTATTATATCCTTTTGTTGGTTTGATCCCTTTATCATTAGGTAATACTCATCTTTGTTTCTTATTACAGTCTTTGTTTTAAATTCTGTTTTCTCTGATGTAAATATAGCGATTTCAGTTTTCTTCTGGTTTCCAAACTTAGAACTGGTTTGACTTAACCAAAGAATTTAGACCTGTTTGGTTATTTAAGTTTTTGCATGCTAAAGATTCAGAATATATTAGAATGCACTATGTATTTACTGTACTATTTTTTTTTTTTTTGAAGAAAGTTAGCCGTAAGCTAACTACTGCCAATCCTCCTCTTTTTGCTGAGGAAGACTGGTCCTGAGCTAACACCCATGCCCATCTTCCTCTACTTTATATGTGGGACGCCTGCCACAGCATAGCTTTTGCCAAGCGGTGCCATGTCCACACCTGGGATCTGAACCAGTGAACCCCGGGCTGTCGAGAAGCGGAACGTGCGAACTTAACCGCTGTGCCACCAGGCCAGCCCCTTTAATGTACTATTTTGTTTAAATTTTACCTTTCCTTCATTGTTGTCTTTGTGTGTCTGTTTATTTGGAGGGCTGTAGAGCAAGCCTCTGTAGGTAGTAATAACCCATCTTTCAATCTAGGCATCACAGTAGGCTGAGAAGATAATGAAACTCTTCTTATTCTGGCCTAATCCCGAATGATTTCCGAGAGCATTCCATGGAAGTGAACTTGAATTTTCAGAGAGATTGTTTTAAGAATGGAATTGAATGGGTTGTAAGAGTATGGCCTGAAGGTGGTTAGAGGGAAATGAAAGATGAGAGTGAAGGAAGGTGCTGGAAGCAGTTCCAAATGAGACCCTGGTCACTCATTCTTCTGTGGCTTCTCAGAGTGACTGAGACTCTGCCCTAAGATGTAGGGGATCATTCGCCTTTACTTGGCTTCTGGTGGCTGAGAGATGCTCACCCTTTAGTGGTACCTGTCCTGTTTTCAGATGCACTCTTCACTTGCATTGGAGAGTCCATAGCACATATGAATCATTTCTCTTATCAAAGTGAACCTCGCATACATTTTCTCTTGAAAAAAGAGGCTTAAAAAGAACAAACAACTCAGTTTCCTTGGGCCAAGGAATCTTCTGAAAAAATAATGTGTTTATGATTTTTGATTGTTTTATTTTTAGATCACATGAAAGGATTAAGAGCCCCTACTTTGAAAAGACGGTTGGAGTGCAGGTAATTTGTTTTGCTGCTTATTTGTGTTTTCTTAAGTAAACATTTTAATTGAGCTATAATGTCTATGCAGAAAAGTACATACATCATAAGGGAACAATCTGATGACCTTTTACAAGTGAACACATCTGTGAAGCCTCTGCCCAGATCAAGAAATAGAAGAGTGCCAATATCCCAGAACAGAACCCTGACCCTCCCCCAAGGGTACCTTCCATTCTGACTTTTGTCATCATGGTTTAGCTCTGGCTGTTTTTGAACTTTATATAAATAGAGTCGTACCAAATAGACTCTTCTATTTGTTTTATTTCACTTAACATTATATATGAATGGTTCATCCATGCGATTGGGTGCAGCAATAGCTTGTTTATTTTCATTTCTGTAAGTGTGTTTGTGAAAATGGTTGTTCCATTATAAAGAGTCATATAATGTTGTTTATCTTTTCTTGAAGCTGAACAATTGCATTCTTTTCCTGCAGCCATTGCCTAAATCCAAATTCCAAATTCTCAGGATATATATTTGGAAAGGACCTTATTGACTTTTTGACTTTTGAATTGATCTATGTCTGGCTTCTCTCCTAAGTGATATCAATAGTCTGTATTCCTTTTTTTTTTTTTTAGTAAGATTAGCCCTGAGCTAACATCTGCTTCCAATCCTCTTTTTGCTGAGGAAGACTGGCCCTGAGCTAACATCCATGCCCATCTTCCTCTACTTGATATGTGGGACGCCTGCCACAGCATGGCTTGCCAAGTGGTGCCATGTCCGCACCCGGGATCTGAACCGGCGAACCCCGGGCGGCTGAAGTGGAACGTGTGAACTTAACTGCTGTACCACTGGCCGGCCCCAATAGTCTGTATTCTTGATAATGATAGTTAATATTTATTAAGTATATACATGTATATGCCAGGCACTACATATTTATTAGTTCAACAGTTTCTTTGAGTGCCTGTGATGAGTCAAACACTGTCCTGATGTTGAAGATAGAGTAGTGAGCAACACAGATGAAAACCCTCTCTTCTTGGAGCTGATGTTCTCTTTAGAGCCTCTTGATAATCTTTTGAATAGATACTATTATTATTTCTATTTTACAGATGAGGAAACTGAGGAACCAGAGAGGTTAAATTAGTTGCCCAAGGTCACGCAGCCAGTAAGTGGCAGGACCAGGATTTCAACCAGGTCTGTCTGATTTTAGAACCTGTGGATTAGTTATCTATATTGCTGCGTAACAAGTTACCCCAAAACTTAGTGACTTAAAACAACTAATCATGTGTTCTCTTTCTCAGTTTCTGTGGGTCAGGAATTCTGAGGGGGCACAATGGGGACGTCTGGTCTCTGCCCGAATGAATGTCGTATGGGGGCTGACATTATCTGAAGGCTCACTCATTCAATGACTGACTCCTGAGTTGAGAAGACTCAAGTAGCTGGGGTTCCTTGGGCCTCTCCGTCTCTAAAAATGTCTCTTCAGCGTGGTGTTTTCAGGCTAGCTGGACTTTTTAAATGGAGACCCAGGGCTTAAAAAGTATACATCCTAAGAGAGTGTTAGCAGGTGGCCATATTGCCCAGAGACCTAGCCTTGAAAGGCCTGCAACGTTACTTCTATCACATTCTGCTGGTTAAGGTAACGAAGATCTGCCCGGGTCCAAGGGGAGGTTCCAACAGACTCTTCCTGTCGATAAAGGAATCTCTGTGTCCATTCTGTAAGAAGAGTGTGTATAGATGGGATATATTTTAGTATGACTATCTTTGGAAAATACAGGCAGCCATAGACTGTGTTCCTAACTGCTAAGCTATACTGTTGAATTTTTGAAGTTTATTATGAAATTGATTTTTGGGCACTAAAAACCAGAATAGATTTATATGAAATAAAACGTAGAAGTCTTCTGTCTCCCGCACCTCCTTTCATTCTCCAGAGGTAGCTTAATGTTTGGTCTTGTTTTTCCAGACATACCTGATCCTGTACCAACACGCATCTTTCATGTAAGAATGGTGAGGGATACCCTCCTTAGGAGGTCAGAGGACACAATGTTTTCTCTCACCTTTCCCATCATCCTTTACTCTCTCAATGGGACTGAGACAGTCATTGGGGTGGCATGTTGGGAATGACTGTAACCCTTTTTGTGCCAGCCCAGTTTCTGAATAGCTTGGGATAACTGATATGTGATGAAACGTATTTCCTGGCCCCCCAGATGGCATGTTGGATTGCACTGAAACCGCTTTGTTTTCTGTCTTTTCCTTTCAGCTTGAAGGTTTACTTATACTGTTCACCGGTTACTAAAGAGTTGTTGTTAACCAGCCCGAAGTACAGATTTTGGGAGAAACGGATTGTAAGTTTTATCTTTTGAATGACGCTAATTCTGTTTTTCAAGTAGGAAATATTTTTTGAGGTGGATTGAACAAAGTATTAGAGTTAGTCAAAGCCTGGTTCCAAACACACTGTATTTATCCACATTAATTACAATGTTGATATTCAGTCTTTTGTAACTCAACCGTTTAGAAGAGGTTGACATCTTATTGTTGTTGACGTTGTTGTTGATTTGTCTTTCCGGTCCCTCAGCTGTTTGATCTAGCTTCTCAGTTTTGTGTTATCTCATTGAGTTTGTTGCTAAGTTGCGTTTTAATACTTTAAAGTGTAAAAGATTCATTAGCATAATTGATGAATCCTTTTACTTAGGTCATGGGATAGGTTAGGAAAAGTAAACATCTGGGTTATAACAAGAACGGGATAACCAGAATAAAGACAGGATGTATAACTTTGCTTTCCCGCAGAATAAAATGGATCTATGCAACAGAAGGTAGATTGTAAGGGGAGAAAAGCAAGCATGGTATGTAGAAAATGCAAAGATGGCAGAAAAAGTTCTAGGATAACAGTAATTACTATAAATACGAATGGAGTTAATTCAACTCTTGATCAAAAGACAAATTCGCAATTTAGGTTAAAAAAATAAGAAAGATCCACAAGTCGTAGTCCACAGGAAACAAGTAAAACAAAAGGATAAATGCAGGTTGAAATGGAAAGAAAAACAGGAGGAGATATACTGGACAATTAGAAGCTAAAAAGACCAGAGTGGCAATTTTTATATCCTACAAAATAGAATTGAAGGCAAAAAAAAATTCCCAAGTTTCTAAGAGGATGTTATTTATTGTTAAAAGGAACAATGGATCAAGAAGATACAAACAAATATGGAATTAACAAAATAGCCTCAAGCTGGATAAAGTAGTAAGTGATCACCCAGTGCTTGATGAGGGAAAGAACCACAATCAAATTAGGGTTTGTTATATGGATTAAACCTTAGGTGATTGTGGGAGCTGGTGGAGAAGTCTGAACAGGTGTTATCGAGTCTGCTTGTTTGATGTTTGACTGCTAACAGCTTTCGACTCCCACCTCCTTCTTCCCGTTGCCCCACTTGTGGGCAAGCTGACACTCCTCCCTTGTCACCGACTGTGAAGTTCGAACCACACAAGCCCCAGGCCATTCCATAACCACAATAAAAACTAGGGCCACTCCCTCCTACTCTCTCTCAGGTTGTAAGAGTCACTTGCCCCCAGCCTGGTACTGCCCTGTCTCCCTAGAAAGTCCCGTGATGTGAGTAATGCCGTGTTTTCATACCCTCTTGATGCGTTCATGGCATCTTCAGTCTCGACCTCCACCTTATCAGTTGGAGTGGGGTCCATTTCTCTTCCGCAGAGGGCCACAACAGCAAGGCTGTAACCTGGGCCTTGGTATTAGGCTTGAAGTTGCTGTGGGTCAGCCTGGCCAGCAGTCGGAAAGGAAAGCTGAGAAAGAGATGGAGAAGAGCAGAGACAGGCTGGAATCTACAAGGACAAACTGGAACCCGTGTCTGTTTCTCAATCTTCCCAGCCTTGGTAATGCTGCCACCCGTTTTGCCACTGAGTCACACAGCCGGCCCAGGACTCCGAGAAGGTGAAGGAGGACGTGCAGCAGAAGATGCAGTTGCTGCAGTCCTGCCCCTGCCCCGTGTCACTGAGTTAAGCCAGCAGATCAACAATGTACACGAGCCGTTAGAATTTCTGGTGCCCTTCAGAGCATTAAAAAATGGGCTCCTGGTTCACGTCTGCCTTCCAAATGTCACTCTGATGTTTCTTGTGGCCAACCCTAACCTGGAAGGATACATGGAGAGGACTTCCAGGATTGTCCCAGCTCAGCTCAGTTGTTGTAGTAAGAGCCCTTCTCACAATCTAAGGGGGAAAAAGGCAACTCAACAGCTGTAGCTGGAGAGCTTACCACACCACTCCCAGGAACTGGAAGATGAAGGAGGTAGGAAATAAATGAAGATGAAGATTTGAATGACATAATTGATAAATGTGCGCTAAGAGAAATACAGAGCTTTAAACCCAACAGAGAAAACTAGATCTTAGGTTGAATGTGGAACATTTACAAAAATTGACTGTGTACTATGTCACAAAAGAAGTTTTAAGAAATTCTTGTGATCCGTTTTCTGACCATAATGCAATGATGTTGGAAATCAGAAGTAAAAGGAGAGCTAAAGTCATCCTTTGCATATGGGAACTGAATGCATACAAGAAACAACACTTAGGTTAAAGAGGAAGTTATCAAGAAAAACATACAGTACTTAGAACTGATGGGCAGTGAAAACATGACATGTCAAAATGTGTGGCATACAGCTGAAGTAGTACTTGAAGGGAAATTGATAGCATTAAATACACTTCTTAGAAAACGAAGACTAGAATTAAATGGAATAGATTTTCAACTCAATGAGAAGGAAAAGGAGATCTAAGCATATGTGAAAGAAGGAGATAATGACGATAAAAGAACCAATTCGTGATATAAGGACTCACACCTGCCACAGAAAATGAAAGGGAGGCATAACAAAACTAAAACAGGACTTTAGAGGAATAGAGAGAAATTTCTGCCAAGATCAATTAAAAAAAAGGAGATGCACATAAAAATACAGAATGACAAAAAGTAAAATAACTGTTAATAACAGGCAGTACATTTTGAAAAAAAATTAATATGGTAGTTCTGGAAAAGTAGGAAAATACCAAATTGAGCAAGAAAAGGGGAAAACTTGAATAAATCAGTAACCATCAAAGAAATTAAGACAATTTTCAAAGATCCCTTCTTCAATAAAGCCCCAGGCCCAGATGGTTTTACACGTGCCTTTTGCCAGATATTCAAAGAACAAATAATCACTGTGCTGGATGAGCTCTTGTAGGATATAAGAAAAAGATAAGCTGCTCAACCCGCCTGGCAAAATAGATAATGATAGCACGCAGGGAAAAAAGGCCATTTCATATGTGAACACGTGCGAACATCTTGATGTAAGAGCTAACTGAATCTAACAGTATTAAAAAATAATGCATCATGAATACAATCTCTTTATTCCAAAGATGCAAGGATGGTTCCACAGCTGAACTTCAGTCCCTGTAAGTTTTATGACATCAGTGGACTAAAAAGATGAAAAATTATGTTCCTTCTTTGGTCAGCTACTTATCGAATGGCTGTCTGTGCTAGCTGCTGTCTTAGTGAAGCATGGGAGCCCACCGTGGAGCCCTCTGCCGCAGCTCGAATCTGTGAATTAAGCCAACATGTCGCGGACTCATCCAGACTGTGTCCTGCAACAGAAAACCTAAACACGTGGAGCACAGGACTGCATGTTACACAAAGAGTCAAGTTCAAAGGGAGACGGGGAGGCGCAGGGAGGAAAACTGAGTTCATGGCAGTCGAGTTGCCGTGTCCAAGAATATACAAGGTTCTAAGGCCTTTAATTCACATTGCCACGTCAGCCTCAAGAAAGGTGTTATTTTAGCTTTATCGTGTTATTTTAGCTTTATCGTGTTTTCAAGCAGTTAAACAGTTTCTTATAGTGAAATCGGAAATTGTTACCCAGAAGTCTGAACCGTCTTCTCTTAGTCCGCTTTCTGTGTTTGAGCTGTGAAGGCATGTAAAGCCGTGACAGACTGAAAGTATATAATGCGATGTATACATGATCTCTTATTTTATTTTAATAGATATCAATTGAAATCGAAACTCCTACCCAGATACCTTTAGTCGATGAAGCATCAGGCGAGGTAACTAAATATTAACTAGCGTGTTTTTTAAATTATCATTTAGTGCTAAAATGATTGTTTATTTGTCTCCTTGAATTTGAATGCTACTTAATCATAAATAAAAATTATAGTAATTGAGTGAGTTTGTAGGGGGAAAAAACCACTTGTGACCTGTTTATTTTCTATCTCTGAAGGATCGGGTATGACTTCTGTCAGAATTGCTCCTCTTTAATATCACGTGCCAATGATGCAACTCCAAATCTTGATATTATTACCACGCAATGTTGTTGTCACATTTATTAAGTTTATTATAATGTTCAGGGTATAAAACGGTGCTTGATAATTTTGCAGCAAATTTATGCATATGGTGATTCTTTTTCTGAATTATTTTCATTTTCAAGAAAAAGATAACTGTCCACATGGATCCAATTTATTTTTTGTCCTTAAATTTAGAAGCAGGTACTTTTGTGTTGTGAATGTATTGTTTTCATAGAAAGTGGGATTATGGACACACCCATTATTTTTTTAACCTCAAATTGTACCTAGGGCTAGGAGGTGTTTTCCTATTTTATGGCAAACCTAGTTAATATTTGTTCCATAGCCCGATCGTCACCTGCTTTGTTGACATATTTAGCTCTGAAGGATGTCCTGTGTTGTGTAACTGATCAGACAGGTGACTTTTCCCATTTCCTCTTTGGGGAAGATCAGGCATTTGAAGTACCCTTCAACAAATTATTGTCCAAGGGGACACTGCCGAGCCAGGTTAGGATGGGTTAAAAGGTGGGAAAAAAAGGATGACCTGCTCCTTCCTAAGTGTCATCCTGCACTCAGCTAAAACTTTTTGGCATCTGCTCTAATTGCCTCGCTGCCTGGTCACCTATGTTGGTGAAAGGCATTCTCAAAATTGGGCAACAGGCAGCTGTCCTTGGGCACAATCTTGCTGTCCCACTCTCATCTTTTATGTTTTTTCGTGTGCACTGTGACTTTTGTGCTGTGTGCCCAGCTTCAGCCATTGGGATCCCCCCCCCCCAATTTTAAGGGGCCTTTGAAGGAGTTCCCATTATTGAGTATCGAGCTGGTGTATCTGGAACTCTGCCCCATAATTCCTCCAGGCTGTGCCCTCAGAGGACAGTCTGATGTGCAGTATGGTGTCTTGAGCGCAGGCTACATAAGGCTTTTTTTTTTTAAATAACAACTTTATTGAGATATAATTCACATACCATACAATTTACTCCATTTAAAGTATACAATTCAATGGCTTTTAGTATATTCACAGAGTTGTGTATCCATCACCACAATCAATTTTAGACCATTTTCATCACCCAAAAAGAAAGCCTGTACCCATTAAGCAGTCACTCTCTATTCCTCCTCCCACCAGCTCCTGGCAACTGCTGTTCTCGAAGTCTGTGGATTTGCCTGTTCTGGACATTTCATATAAATAGAATTGTACAACATGTGGTCTTTTGTGACTGATTCTTTTCACTTAGCATAATGCTTTCAAGGTTTATCCATGTTGTAGCATCTATCAATATTTCATTTCTTTTTATGGCCAAATAATATTCCATTGTACGGATATACTGCATTGTGTTTATTCATTCATCAGTTGATAGGTATTTGGGCTGTTTCTTCTCTGGCTAGTGTGAGTAACACTGCCGTGAACATTCGTGTCTAAGTTTTTGTGTGGACGTAAGAGTGGAATTACTGGTCTTATTGTAACTCCATGTTTAACCGTTTGTTTTGTGGGCGAGGTTTCCAGTTGTTTCTGGGGTTTGGAGCATGAGGAAATGAGGAGAAAAGGCATCCCACATTCTTGAGAAGTACTACATATGTTTTATTAAGGAGGGCTTGATTTAGCTGGGTCCTAATGATTATTTCTATTTTATTGTTTTTTCTTTATTTTCTTTTTAGAAGGAAGAGATTGTTGTCACTCTCTTACCAGCTGGTCATTGCCCAGGATCAGTTATGTAAGGGGGCTCATCTCTTTTGCCATTTTATTATATGTAGCTATGTATTATAATTGTAGAAATACATTTTTAGGGTCTAGAAAATAATACATATAGGGGGATTTGATTATTTTTTACTGCAGTTTCTTTAATCTTTGTTTCCACATTGAACTTGGGAGATTGAGGTGAAGGTCAATTTGAAAGGTGGCTTTTGGGGCCGGCCCAGTGGTGCAGCAGTTAAGTGCGCACATTCCGCTTCTTGGCGGCCCAGGGTGCGCCGGCTCCCATCCCGGGTGCCGACATGGCACCACTTGGCAAAAGCCATGCTGTGGTAGGCGTCCCACATATAAAGTAGAGGAAGATGGGTATGGATGTTAGCTCTAGGCCAGTCTTCCTCAGCAAAAAGGAGGAGGATTGGCAGTAGTTAGCTCTGGGCTAATCTTCCTCAAAAAAAAAAAAAAGGTGGCTTTCTTAGAATGGAAGTCTTCCATAGCTATTCTCCATTGGCTTTGCATTTTTCTATGATGTGGATTTCTCTCTCCATGAGCAGGAGTAATCTCAGTGTATGGTGGAGAGCGCTAACATATTTCAGGGGACATCTCTTGCAAGTCAGTAGTATCTCCATTGTGTTATTTTTTCCTACCCCAGGGGAGAGGTGGCAGCTGAGTAGCTGGTGTGGTTTAAAGCTCCTGAAATTCCGTAGAACTCTCTGTCAGAGTGGCTATGTTGGGCAGGAAACACTTGCTATGGATTTAGTATATATTTGCTTTGTTAGGTTTTGTATGAGACTTAGAAGTCACTGAGATCTATTTCCTTTTCAGGTTTTTATTTCAGGGCAATAACGGAACCGTCTTGTACACAGGAGACTTCAGATTGGCAAAAGGAGAAGCTGCCAGAATGGAGCTTCTGCACTCTGGGGGCAGGTACCCGGCTTTATATAATTCTCAAATTGAGAATGCATCATTTTAAAAGTTTTATTGCTCCCCCCCAATACAAAGCTTTGTTTCCATTAGAAATCAAACTTGATTGTAATGTTTGTAACGGTAAAGCAAACTTTTCTTCTTGAAACGGGTGATGGTAACATTTTGGAGGCTGATTGCTCAAAATTCACTGAACTGTATGTGCAAAATCTGTGTATTTTATTGTATGGAAAGCATTTCCCAACAAAGTCAATGTAACACAAAAAATTCCAAATGGAGTGGAACAGCCTGTGAAATAGCTGTTTAAACTTTATACATATTTTATTTCACATTCGATGATTAGCACTGATTTTTGTTTTGTTTTGTTTTTCAGAGTGAAGGACATCCAAAGTGTGTACTTAGATACGACTTTCTGTGATCCGAAATTTTATCAAATTCCTAGTCGGGTACGCCTCCCTGGAGAAAGGGGGTGATCATATGGGCATGGCCATATTCTAGTCGGAAGTTTATAGGAGAACAGATCAGATCCTAACTGTCCCATTGGCATTAGTATCTGTGAATGTTGGGAATGGAAAGGACAAGTGATGTTCTTAAAAGTGTTAAATACCCTTTCAAAATCCCGCCCAGGAGGAGTGTCTGAGCGGAATAGTGGAGCTCGTCCGCAGCTGGATCACCCGGAGCCCATACCATGTCGTGTGGCTGAACTGCAAAGCCGCTTACGGGTATGAGTATCTATTCACCAACCTTAGTGAAGAATTTGGAGTCCAGGTACGGTGACGGCTCTTTCCTTCCACCCTCCCAACTTCTCCTTTCCTCACCCTCCCCACCCCCCAAAACTGAAAGCAGTAACAGACAGAGGCTCCCTATCCAAACACGTGTGTAGCACAGGTTGGTGGCCCCTCTGAGGTCATGGCATCTTTGTTTATTCACTTCCTCGTGGGAGAAATGGACAGTGGCCCAAATGGCTTGAGGAGAGCCCTTGGGTGAAATGTCCCACAGAGGAAGGATTTTTTCAAAACTGTGGGTTGTGAAATGTATTTAGTGATTGTGACCAGCATTGAAAATAAATTTAAGCTAGAAAATATCTGAGCGTGTTGCTTGCAGTCAGAATGATTGCGTTATATGAAAATTTCTGTTGGGACTCAAGCACACACGTATACATATGTGTATGTATATGGGTACTGACTTGCTGTGGAAAATTTATTTCTTACTGTGGGTCATGGTCAAAAGTGTGAGGCACTGAGCCTCCACAGTGGGTCCATATCAGATCGTGCTGGGAGGGAGTTTTCACCTGCCCTTCCAGCTGGTTCAGTGCTGGCCCCTCAGGACCCTGAGCAGCACAGCCCAGAGTGTGCGTGAGTGGCTGACACGGAGCGTGTGGCTTCTGCTCCTTTCCCCTAAGAGAAGATGGATTTTTGGTAACAACTCTGAACAAAATGAAGTGCTGGAACTAATTTGACATTTAAGTTCTACTTCGTTTTGTATCTTTTCATGTAGATCCCCCTGCTAACAAACTGGAGCCAAGAATTTAATTCTATACAATGTAGTTTAGTAAAATAAAAAAGATCTAGTTTTTCAGCGTTAGGAATTTAGAAAATTTCTCCCACCCTCCCTCCTGAAGTCTTTACTTCCTAAGTCCTCCTTTCCTTAATTTCTTCCTGCCTTAAGTCCTTCTCTCCAAATTTATTGGTGTAAAGTTGCCGATTCTCCATTTTGAAAAGGATTCACTTTCATTCTGAGATCGTCTTTCCTACGTTTTTTGGTGTAAAATGGCCTTTTAAATTAAATCATAGTGCTAACAGGCTGTGTATGCACATGGACAGACACTTTTCTATACTTTCCACTATTTTTTTTTTCTTCTCTTGGAAAAAGACAAAGGTAGCAACCACTTATCAGTCCCAAATTTGTCTTGTAAATTTTAATGGTGTGTGAAATCGAAAAGACCGGAAGCTCCTGGCCTGGAGGCCGTGCAGGAGGACACCAGGGCCGGGAGGGTTTCGGGGATGGCGGGAGAGCAGGTCTGCCAGTCACCCTGGAGCGAGCCCTGTCTTCACTCTCTTAATCCCTTTGTAAGGGAGACGAGTAATTTTAGATCAGGAATTTAAAACAGGAGAGCAGTGAGATTTTTGACTAAAGGACCTCAGAGATGATCTCTGGCAACTTTTTCAGGCTTTCTTATTTTTGTGAGGAGGAAAGTTTCTATCTCTCTCTATCCATCTCAGAATTTACCCCTTTTTATCTCCTTCTTAGGTCAGAAAAGCAAATTCATTGTTGCTTCTTGTCAGTCGTTAGTAAATGGGTTGTGAGTGGAACAGGTTGCAAGATACGTAAACTATTACAATCGGATTCTTTTTAACACCTGTCTTGGTGTTAATTACCACCGCAATTTGACATTATTTTAATCCGTTTTGTGATTCAGACTTCAAAATGAGAATACTTCTGTTTTGTGCCATTTCATAATCCTAACATCAATTTAGGTACTTGTGATTTACTTTGAGGTACCCAGAAGAGAAGCTTCAAGTAAAACTGACACACTGGTTCTAACTCTTCAAAATGTGTTAGCCTTAAAATTCTAAGGCTTTTTTTGTTTTTCTCCATCTGACCTCCCCCTTTTAATCCAATAGAGGTGTGTGGTAAGGGGGATCTGGTCTCCTTCCTAGTCCAGCTGCCCCTCTACCAGCCGCCTTATATGGCATGTTGTGTGAACGTCTTCAAGACTCAGTCATTCTTGATTGTCTTCATCTTCTGTGTTGACCGCTATATACCCAATATTTAGAATAAAGCTTGACATATGGTAGGTGCACAATAAATATTAACTGAATGATTCTTGATGGACTGAATGATGGTATTAACGTGATCCAGTGAAATCTACCAAGTGAATATCCAAAATTTTTTATTACCACCAGCAGCAGGCAGTGACGCTGGCTGGTGGGAATATGATCTGCGTCCTTTGCCTGTTGACATCCTGGCAGCATACTGATGTGCATTGAAATAGCCAAACACTAGGTTTCAAGAAAGAAGACAAAGTTAGTTCACTGACTGGGTGGTTTGCCCCTGCATAATTACGCTTGAACAATTTTTTTATAGGAAATACAATTCAAATAATATACATGTTATTTTCCTCAGGTTCATGTGGACAAACTCGACATGTTTAGAAACATGCCTGACATTCTTCATCATCTCACGACAGACCGTCGCAGCCAGATCCATGCGTGTCGGCATCCAAAGGTACCTAGTTCATTGTTGTTCTTCCTGTTTGTGTGATCCATGAAAAACAGAATTTTAGGTCCAGAAGGAACCTCAGAAATGCCAGTTTCTAGGTTCTTTTTACAAATGTAAAAACTAAGACTGAGAGCCTAAGGTCATGCAACTCTACGTTGCTGTATCCATTACCGTAAATTTCATGCTTATTAAATAGACTCCGATACTCATAGGTTTTTAGTGAAATCTATTCATACACATTTGATACATGCTTATTTGTAATGAATGATATATTTTTAATGAAATTAGTAATACGTTAGAGCTTTTAATTTAAGAAAACATATTCACAATCCATCGCTATTTTTGAGGCTCATGGCAGGTGTACATTTATAAACTTTATTTTTCTTCTGCTCACTTGAGATAAATATCTAGCTAGAACTTTGCTTCCAACTGTGAAATAGTTACACGTGTTGCTGGTCCAGTTTCAAATGAATGTTGCCAGTGTCTTTGCAACTCGATGCTAATCCATTTTCCAACGTCACCCTAGAGCTCCCTTACCAAATGCTCTTCTGTTAGTAAGTGCCACGTATTAAGTTTTGAATTTGCCTTAAACATTTTTTTCGTTTTAATTTATATAGTCATTCAACATCACTAATACTAATTAGTGATCTTCAAATGCAGTGGTATGTGTGATTGTAGTTTTCTTCTAAATTTTAAAATATCTTAGCATTTAAATGCTGAGTAATTTTTTATTTTAGTAAACATTGCGTCTATACATTTAGATAATTATTGTGGTGGTAATATTGGCTCCATTGGCCAAAAACCTAAAGTAAAGTTGCTCAGCCCTAAAATAAAGTGTAATTAAAAAAAAAAGAATTCTTATCCATAGCATGGAATATTCCACTTCAGACCACTGCAGGCCCCACGCCCCGTGCCCCATAAATCTTTTAATTGGCAAATTTCTTTTGCTCTGAATTTTCTCACATCCCACAAAGTAGCTTAATTTGTAACTGTGACTCCTGCTCCTGTTGTTTCCCACCTGGCTGCTTGCCTTGAAACTACTTCTAGCAGCTTAAGACATTTCTTAGGTCACAGGCCTTCAAAATAGTGAACAGAACACAGCCTGCAGACCGTGAAGCTCTGTCACCCGCAGCCTCACACGGACAGCACCAAAGGCACCAGGTGACATGTCATTTGGATGGAGTGCTAATGGTTTTGAAGGGTTCCCATCCAAACCTAGTGTCTTGGGGAAAATAGCCCCATTGTTTGTCACCGTTTGAAAAACACTTTTGTTACGTTTTTCTCCAACTTTATTTTGAAAAATTTTAAAACAGTAGAGTTGTAAGACTAGCATGAAGAGCGCCGTGTACTCGTCATCTGGATTCCTCAGTTTGTTAACACTTGGCCATATTCACATTTGCCCCGTGTCCCAGTAGTGCGTTTTGTAGCCTGTGGAGGTGGAGTGGGGGCATCCAGGATTTCGCTAGGAATCGTGTGTTGCACCCATCTGACCTTTTTAGTCTCTCTTGATGTCAGTCAAGTCTCTAGCCTTTTCCTTTTCTTTCATCCCCTTGATATTTTTGAAGAGTCCAGGACATTTGTTTTGCAAACGTTCCTCCATTTGGAGTTCTTGGATTGTTTCCTCATATGTCCCTTTTTTTTCAGGTCTGAAAACGTCCCTGCGTTTGTTTTTGAGACCCTGCCTCCAAGCAGATTTGTTGAACATGTTGAATTGTTTTTCTATATTTTTAAAATCTTTTTCAGGCAGAGGAATATTTTCAGTGGAATAAATTACCGTGTGGCATCACTTCCAAAAATAGAATTCCGCTCCACACCATCAGCATTAAGCCATCCACGATGTGGTTTGGAGAAAGAAGCAGAAAAACAAATGTAATTGTGAGGTAAGAAAGCAGCGTCATAGGTCTTTTGAGGGAAATCTGGCTCTGAGGTAAATCGTCTGATTTATTTCAGTTAAATGCAATCTAGCCTAAGCCCAAGAAGAGGACATATTATAATTGTGGAAAATAACTTCTCAAATTTAAACTCAAGAGGTGCTACTTCCAAACCTAGCTAATGGCTAATGCATTAGCCTGCATCCCCTGCGGTCCACTCTGGTTAGGCAGATAAGATGGCTGGAGACTGAGGGTGTCTTGCTTGGTGGGGAGTTATGAATTGGTGTCATAGGGGATAGAAGCCCATGGTGCAGTAGAGGAGTGCCATAACCATCCTATTTCAGCAACATTCCCTTCACATTGGCTATTCAGAATGTCTGCAGACATTTATATTTCTAGAAAGAGTTCCTTTCTGTCCGAGGAAGAACTTCGTGATTGTAGGGTGATTTCATACTGGAATAGCCTAAATGGGAAGGCTCAAAATTTGGGACTTAGCTTAGTTTTGATAAGTGACCTTTGAATTTTGTTTTTCCATTTCCCCTTAGGACTGGAGAGAGTTCGTACAGAGCTTGTTTTTCTTTTCACTCCTCCTACAGTGAGGTAAGAGGACTTCATGTACTTGGAACCCGATTGCCAATGCCTGGCAGCCTTCATGGTATAGACGACAGTGCCCTTGGCTTCCAGGGGCATCTCTTTTTCTATTGCTTAAGATTTGTTGAGGCTTTTCCTGAAGAAATACAAGGAAAATATCTAAATGGATGAGCTATATTTACTAAGTACAAAGGAAATTGCTATTATCACCTGTTTTCAGCCTAAACATTGAAGAATATGTATGATTAAGCTTTTCTTCCCATCTTGCTTCCTAAATATGCTTTAACTTCCCCACTTCAGTTGTTCTGTTCACCCATCATAAAAGAATTTTAACTCTTCTAAGGATTACTACAGGTAAAATCTCATTATAGGCAGCCTTAAGGTACTGTCCAGATTCATGGCTCTTCCAAAATTTGATTGCACTGAAAGCCATTTAAAAAATAGTCCTGAATATTCAATTCAGTAGTGGGGAAGAAGAAAGATGATTGAGATGCAGACTGTGTGCTTAAGAAAGATATAGTAGAGTAGAAAGAGGGCTTAAAATAGTTTCATTCTGGTACTTTTTATAGACGAAATTGACCTACTAGAATGGGAACTTGATGTGTGTAATTTATTTGCAAAATGCTCATACATTTCCAAAGTAAATGCTAGCATCTTACAAGTACAGAGATTCAGTAATCTCAAGTATTGGAGAAAAAGCAATATAAAAGCAGACTTTTTATGATACTTTGTCATATATAATTTTAGTTTTTCCATTTCTGCACATAAAAATCCATTTCCCACATGACTGTTATTTCTGTATTTGGAACACGTGGATATAGCTCTATAGCTCTGAAACAGTGAACTGTGGATGTGTTAATGATTTGAACAGGTGGAATCTTCCAGAGCTCCAGGCATTGGCGTTCTTATCAAGTCAGCCATAGTATTGTAAATGATTTTTAATCATATTATCAAAGTACCACAGTGACATCTCTATTAAATAACTGACCTTAACTTTCAGGTACAAATAGGTTATCTGAGAGCAGCGTGGAAGTAGTTCATTTTGATGGTATAATTTAGTTAATGTTTTCTTCGTCAGTTTATCCTGAATCTTAGGTTGTTTCAGAGCCCCTTCCTGGTGATGTGTCCCGTGGGTTGGCCTCTGGCTCAGCGTCAGGGTCCCTTCCTGGTGATCCCCTAGTGGACGAGTGTCCTTTCTGTCTCAGCCACAGGGAGGGCGTCTAACCAGGAAAAAGGGTGGGCCTGTTCCAGTTTTTCAGTCAAAATCTTCCTGTCTTATTTCTCTTCTTCCATGTAGTCAGCTGCCAAGTTGGGAAGCACAAACCTTCCTGGGATTTTATAAGACTACCTCCCAATAAGGAGCCACTTCCCGGCTTCTTGAGTCCGCGGAAGCGGCTGGCTGGCCTCTCGCCGCAGCCTCCTTAGGTGAGCGGTGGTGCGGCGCCCGCCGGTGGTGGCGTTACTCCCCGCTCTACTTAGTCACCGTCCTTCAGAGCGTCTGGTGAGACAGAGAGGCTCTCCTGAAAACTGCTGGAATTAATAGGCCTGCATCCTCTGTATTACACTCATTGGACTACACTTCAAAATGTAAATAGTAGCTTTAAATTTCCTTTCGGTTTTTTTCTGCATACAGTTGATCGTCATTATGCGTGGATTCCTTATTTACAAATTTGCCTTCTCGCTAGGATTTGTAACACCAGAGCCAGCGCTAGCGGCGCTTTGTGGTCGTTCGCAGATGTGCACAGCAGGGCGGTGGAAACTGAGTCGCCCGACCTGTGCATTCCCAGCTCCGGTCGAGCGAGGGGGCGCCCTGCCTTCGTGTTCAGCTCTCATATTCTTGTATCCTCAAGTTGTCCTTTTCGCGGTCTATTTAGTGCCGCATTTTTCATATTTTTGTGCTCCTTGTCAGTGATTTTACTGTTTAAAACAGCCCCCAAGCGTGGTGCTGAAGTGCTGTGTTCCTAAGGACAAGAAGGCTGGGATTTGCCTTATGGAGAAAATACATGTGTTTGAGAAACTTGTTGAGGCCTGAGTTATCATGCTGCTGGCTGGGAGTTTGCTATCAATGAATCAACGATATATATTAAATAAGATGTCTTTCAATAGAAACGCACATAGAACAAAGTCATGTATTGATCGGTTGACAAAGATGCTGTGAGCGGGGTGCCCAGGAAGCCTGTGCTTCCCCTGGGAGCAGTAGTTCCCTGTTCACGGATTCAGTGTTGAGGTGACTTTATGGAAGGTAACTACTGCGAATAACGAGAAGTGACTGTGTTAATGAATTGTTCTAAGGCGGGCCTCTGACGAAAGGGCGTCGGCTCGCACAAGTGAGAGAAGCTGCCCGTCTATTGGGTGTCTCTCTTCTCCTTGTGGCCGCTTCACCTCCGAGTGGAAGAAGTGTCTTTTATGGTACAGGCTGGACCTTACTTTCTTTATCCCGATTCCCTTCAAAAGCCTCAGATTCCTCCCAGCCTCAACTTTGGGTGGATTATGCAAATCATATAGGTTGTGGTCAGGTAAATAGTGGTTTCTATTTGCATGCCTGCCCTGAAAGTACAAAAGAAATTGTTTATGAAAAATATCTGAAGAATGGGTCTTCCTGTCTCTTCCCATCTTAATTAAGGGCGCCATTTTATTTTAATATGGATTATTGATAATTCCTGGGTTCCTTCCCCTTTTGATTTGGTCCTTTATTTGAAAAAGGCAGGTACTAAGAATTACTTTGTGCCTCAGTCTCCCCCTTTGCAGAAAGGAATAAAAATCTTCGTGCTACCATGACCCACTTCGTAATGGATGACTTTCTTGGCTCTTTAACCGTGGGCCGGGTACCAGGCTAGGCACTTCACGTGCATTATCTCGTTTGTACTTTCAGATGAAGAATCTAAGACTTAGAGACTTAGGAAACTTGACCAAGATCACAAGCTCACCAAGACCTAATAAGTGACAAAGCTGATGCCACCTGGGTTGTAGAGATGTTTTGAGGAATAGTGACAGAGTTCCTCTGTTTAGCATTCTGAGCTTTGCAGAAAATCAAGGTAATGCATGATTGTCCTTGTTTAGATCGGAATAAACCATTCAAACAAATCAAGGAAGCTTGAAGATGCAGTGCACTTGGTATTGCTGGCAATTATTTGTCCGAGGAGAGAAATGCAACTCTTAAGACCTTGAGTTCTTGTATGGATTAAATACTCAGTTAAATTCTAACTTACTGGAAGGGGATTTGTTAAATCTGGCTCACCTTCTAAGACAAGGAGGCTAATGTCATTGAAAGAACTACAGAATCCTTGAATCCCATTCATCAGTGATCCTCAGCCCTTCCTGTGGAGCAGAATCCCATGAAGAACGATGTACTGACTCCCTGGCCCCACTGTGCTCAGTGTTAAAAGGATCTCGGGGGGCGGGGCCTGAGCATTGGGTGTCTTTTTCCTAAGAGGGGACCCTGTGTGCAGCCGGCCCTGAGAACCACAGCCGGGAGCGAGTTCTGCATCTCCTTCCCCTGGCCTCCCTTTAGCTGCTTCTCTAACACCCACATTTTTCACCCTACAGATAATTGGTGCTTTGTATGTTCCTCCTTCTAGATTAAAGATTTCTTGAGCTACATCTGTCCTGTGAATGCATATCCAAATGTCCTGCCAGTGGGCACAACTATGGATAAAGTTATAGAAAGGTAAGTAGTTACTCCTTGTGGAACTTGGGTTGTTGAACGGGATGGATCCAGAGAATAGTTTTGGGCCTGAGAACAGGGGCAAGGACGTAAAATGGATGTGGCTATAATTACGTTTCTGGTTGGGAGCATAAAGGCTTTCTTCAAGCGGGTGTGTTAGATATAATCCTAAAGGCTGCTGGGAATCTGGCATTCTGCAGTTGGCAGTGAGGCCCTCGAAAAAGGGCAGGAGACCCTCAAATCTTATTTCTGTGCCCTTTCGTATTTTACCTTCACTGTGTCTTACCTTTCAGCCTCTAGAATGAAGAGATCAAATTGGTGAGGTTCTTGCAAGAGAGCAGTAACCCCCATTCAACAGGGAAGGAGACGCAGCTGGCCGGCCTGTGTTCCCTGAGTGCCAGAGGGTGTCAGTGTATTCCTTGACAGTGTTTTAGGACAGGGACCTGCTTTTCTGCAGTGCAAGAGCAGAGATACAAGCTTCGCTTTCCCTCAATCCTACTACTAGACAGATACCCACCACCTTGTATTTAAGTGCTTACATTTACCAGTTTATTATATTGAAGTGAGTTTTAATTACTAAACATTGCTTTTCTGTTTTTAAAAGTAGTTATGTGATTTCCCCCATGGTCAAGTTTTTATAATCTCTGTAAAGAACGCTTACACTCCAGCAGCTTTGCCAACAGGAAGAATAAAGTATTCATGTTCATTTCAGCCTAAAGCCTTTATGCCGCTCTTCCCAAAGCACTGAGCCAAAGTATAAACCACTCGGAAAACTGAAGAGAGCTAGAACAATGCAACTAGACTCAGGTAAGAAGAATGACCCTGGTTCAGAGGTGGGGGTTCCCTCAAGGCCACTTTTCAGGGTGCTCTTGTCTGGCGACAGCTGCACTGGGTAGAAGTGGGCCTGGGACCCACTGTCCCTCAGATTTGTCACATGGTCTCAGGAAGCGCTTTGCCTTCCCGTTTCTAACCTGTAGAGTCAGGAGCCTGCTCTCTTTCCCAGGTTGAAGACACGTGGCGAAGGGAACTGTGCCGGTGTTGAATCGTGTTCTTAGCTTTCTGGAAATAGGCCCTGTGGTTTGTCTAGGCCATAAGGAGAGGCCGAGCTGTTATCCATGAACATTTCCTTCAAGACACTGGTAGATGCTGAGAATAGGAACTTTTCTTGTCCTCCTTCCCATCAGATTGATCAGTAGGGCTTAGACAAATGGGTTTTCTCCAGACTTCCCTACCTTCTTTCGTTGCTACTTTGATTTTCCAGCGAAGAGCAGAGGCGAGCTCTGAGGCAGAAATTAGAACTTCCGATTCTGAGCAGCGCTCTCCTGCTGTACAGCAGCCAGCTTTCGTGGTTAGGATTCTGGATTTTCCCTGCTTTTCTGGAGAGCCAGTTATGTACCTTAGCGCTGGTACGTGACGAAAACATAGCAGATAAGAAAGATGCTGTTTATTGAGCACCTATTGTGTGGCAGCTGTTGTGCTAGGTCTTTTACAGATATTAGAGCTAAACCTCAAAATAAACCCACAAGGGACATCGTCCCAATTTGACCAACGGGGAAACTGAATCTTAGAGTGAAGTAAATCCCTAAGGTCCAGCGGGAAGGAAGCCGTGGGCCTGGGGTTCTCATCTGGGCCTGGCTTTCCCATCTCCACTCCTGCATTTCCTCCCGTTTAGAATCTAATTGAAAAACATTTAGACGCCAATTCCAGGACTGACACAGTAAGCCTTTCACTGGTGTCTGAAAGAAAGCGCATTTGTTTTTGTTTCAAGAATGGAAAGGTTCTAGAAAAACAATTCCATTAATTTCAAATGTCAAATCTATCTTGTCATGCATCTTTTAATCCTTTTCATATACAAACTTAATTGTAGGTTTTTTAAAAACAGCCTTACTGAGGTATAATTGATATACTATAAATTGCATTTAAAGTGTCCAATTTGATACATTTTTACATACGCATATACTTGAGAAGCCATCACCATAATTAAGATAATGAAAATGTCCCTCAGCCCCAGGTCTTCTTGTGCCACTTTGTAATTCCTCCCAACTGCTCCTCCAAGGCCCCCCCCCCCATGCCAAGGCAACCACTGATCTGCTGTCACTATAGATTAGTTGGCATTTTCTAGAATTTTCTATAAATAGAATCATGCAGTATGTCTGGCTCATTTCACTCAGCGTTATTTATTTTGGGACTCATTTATGTTGTTGCATGTATCAACAGTTCATTCTTTTTTATTGATAAGTAGTATTCCACTGCATGGATCTACCACCATTTGCTGATCCACTCCTCTGTTGATGTACATTTGGTTGTTTCCACTTTTTGGTTATCACAAATAAAGCTGCCATGAACATTCGTGTATCAATCTTTGTATGGACGTATGCTTTCATTCCTCGGTGTGGTTCATGTGCTAGCTGTATCTTTGAGAAACTGCGAGATCGTTTTCTGAAGTGTTGGACAATTTGCATTCTCGCCAGCTGTGTCGAGGAGTTCCATTGCTCTATGTTGTTGTCAGTATTGGCGTGGGCAGGCTTTTTAATTTTAGATATCTAATGTGTGTGGCAGTATCTCCTGGTTTTAATGTGCGTTTTTCTAACGACTGATGAGGTTGAACATCTTTTAATGTTCTTATCTGCCATCTGTGTGTCTTCATGGGTGAAGGGTCTGTTCAAATCTTTACCCGTTTTTAATTGTTTAGTTGCTTTCTTATTACTGAGCTTTGAGAGTTTCTGGATACAAGTTTTTAATCAGTTACATGCTTTGCAAAGATTTTTCTCCCCGTCTATGGCTCATCTTTGCAGTCTTAACAGTCTTTTGAAGAGGAGAAATTTTTAATTTTGATAAGGTCAATTTGGTAATTTTTACTTTTTTTGGTATTATAACTGAGAAATCTTCGCTTAACCCAAGGTCACAAAGATTTTCTTCTGTGTTCTGGTAGAAGTTTTTCTAGTTTTAGGTTTTACATTTAGGTCCATGATCCATTTTTGAGTTATTTGAAAATGGTATGAAGTACAGATACAAGGTAATTTTTTTTTTTGCACATGGACATCCAAACATTCTGGAACCATTTATTGAAAAGACCATCTTTTCTCCACTGAATCTTCTTTGCACTTTTGTTGAAAATCAATTGACAATATGTGTGGGGGCCTAGTCTGGACTTTGTGTTATGTTCTATGATCTCTGTCTTGATACCAATACTGCCCTGTCCTCATTATTGTAGCTTTATAAATCTTGAGGTTAACTGATGTAAGTTCTCAACTTTTTTGTTCTTTTTCAAAATTGTTTCGGCTATTCTAAGCCTTTGCATTTCCATATGAACTTTAAAATCAGCTTGCCAATTTGTACGAAAATATTCACTATTGGGATTTTGATTGGGATTGTGTTAAATCTGTTGCTCAATTTGGGAAGAATTGGCATCTTAATAATATTGAGTTTTCAGATCCACGGACATCTGTATCTCTCCATTCACTTAAGTCTTCTTTAATTTCTCTCAGCAGTGTTTTGTAAATTTCAATGTATAGGTCTTGCAAATCTTTTGGTAGATTGACTCCTAGTATTTCGTTTTTTTTTATTCTATTGTACATAGTATTCCTTTTTAAATTTCAATTTCTGATTGTTGCTATTACATAGAAATACAGTTGATTTTTGTATTTTGATGTAACTTGCAGCCTTGCTAACCTCACTTATTATAGTGGCTTTCTTGTAGATTCCACTGCATTTTCTACATAGATGATCATGTTGTCTGTGAATATAGACAGTTTTACTTTTCCTTTCCAATCTAGATGCTTTTTTCTTTTTCTTGCCTGATTGAACTGGCTAGACGGCTACTACAATATTGAACAGAATTGGCAAGGGTGGACATCATTGCCTTGTTCCCGGTCTTCGAGGGAAAGCATTCATTCTGTCACCATTAGGTATGATGTTAGCTGTAGGTTTTTCATTGATGCTTTTCATCAGGTGGAGGAATATTACCAATATTCTGAGAGTTTTATCAAGAATGGATATTGGATTTTGTCACATGCTTTTTCTGCATTTATTAAGATGATCATATAGTTTTTCTTTTTTAGTCTGTTGATATGGTGAATTACACTGATTGATTTTCAAGTATTAAACCAACCTCCCATTTCCAGAATAAACCTCATTTGGTTGTGGCTTATTTATCCTTTCTAGCTATTATTCAATTTGATTTGCTAAAATTGTGTTTCTGGGGCCAGCCCAGTGGCACAGTGGTTAAGTTCACACGTTCTGCTTCAGCAGCCTGGGGTTCGCCAGTTCGGATCCAGGGTGTGGACCTACGCACCGCTTGTCAAGCCATGCTGTGGCAGGCATCCCATGTATAAAGTAGAGGAAGATGGGCATGGATGTTAGCTCAGGGCCAGTCTTCCTCAGCAAAAAGAGGAGGATTGGTGGCAGATGTTGGCTCAGGGCTAATCTTCCTCAAGAAAAAAATTAATTAATTAAAAAAAGTTTTTCATCTATGTTGAGGAACCTTTATATTGGTCTGCAGGTGTTTTGACTTTTTTTCATGAATTGTATTTGTGTAGTTTTGGTATTGGGTTACTGTTGGCCTTGTTGTTGTGACATATCCCTTTATTCTCCATTTTCTGGACCAGTTTATGAAGGATTAACATTATATCTTTCTTAAAGGATTGGTAGAATTCACCAATGAAGTCATCTGGGCCAGGAATTTTCTCTGTGGGGAGGTTTTAAACTACAATTTCTTTAATAAGTAAAGGGCTATTCGGGTTATTTTTTCTTGAATAGCTTTGGGAATTTGTATCTTCCAAGGAATTTGTCCATTTCATCTAAGTTGCTGAATTTTTGGGCATAAATTTGTTCATAATATTCCCTTATTATTCTTTTAATATCTGCAGAATCTAGTGATGTCATCTCTCTCACTCCTGATATTAGTTATTTTAATTTGTGTCTTTTCTCATTTTTTCTTGATCAGTCTGTTAGACGTTGGCCAATTTTGTTGATCTCAAAGAGCCAGCTTTTTTTTGTTTTGTTTTGTATTCTATTTCATTGATTTCCACTCTGATCTTTCTTCCTTTCATCTGCTTACTTTGGGTTTATTTTGCTCTTCACTTTTAAATTTCTTAATGTGGGAGCTGAAGTCACTGATTTCAGACTGCCTTTTTTTTCTCCCTAATGCGTGCATTTAGTGCTATTCCCTCTTTAGTCATTATTTCATAAATTTGTTTTCCTTTTTAATTAGTTCAAAATATTTTCTAAGTTTTCTTTTGATTTCTTCTTTGATGCATGGATTATTTAGAAGTATGTTAGTTGCTGAATTTTGGAGGATTTTGCGGAGATATTCTGTCATTTAATTTTATTGTGGTCAGAAAGTACTGTGTATGATTTTTACTGACCTTTATGGTCCAGAATAATGGGCTATCTCGGTACATGTTTCATGTGTACTCAAAAGAAATATGTATACTGCCATTGGATGGGGTGTTCTGTAAATAATTAGGTCAAGTTAGTCGGTAATGTTCAAGTCCATGTCCTTGCTGATTTACTTATTCTGTCTACTTGCTCAATTATTGAGAGAAAGTCATTGAAATCTCCAGTTCGAATTCTGGATTTGTCTATTTCTCCTTGCAGTTCTTCCACTTTTTGCTTCATCTGTGTGACGCACTATTATTAGGTACACACACGTTTATGTCCTCTTGAGGAATGGACCCCTTTATCCTTAGGGAATGACTCTGTATCCGTGGTAATATTCTTAGCTTTGAAATCTTCATCAGATATTAACATAGCCACTCTGGTTTCTTCTGATTAATCTTAGCATGGTACATCATTTTCCATCTCTATATTTTTATCCTAATTGTCTTTATATTTAAGGTGGGTTTCTTTTTTTTTTAAAGATTTTATTTTTTTCCTTTTTCTCCCCAAAGCCCCCTGGTACATAGTTGTATATTCTTTGTTGTGGGTCCTTCTAGTTGTGGTAAGGTGGGTTTCTTGTAGGCAGCATATTATATGGGTCTTGTTTTCTTATAAGCAATCTGGTAATTTCTGCCTTTTAATTGGACTTAGACCATTTAGGTTTAATGTGATTATTGATATGGTTAGATTTAAATTTACTGTCTTGCTATTTGTTCCATCTGTTCTTTATGTCTTCTGCCTCCTTTTTTTTTAAAGATTGGCACCTGAGCTAACATCTGTTACCAATCTTATTTTTATTTTACTTTTTTCTTCTTCTGCCCAAAGCCCCCCAGTACATAGCTGCACATTCCAGTTGCAGGCCCCTCTGGCTGTACTATGTGGGACGCCTCCTCAGCATGGCCTGATAAGTAGTGCTAGGTCCGCACCCAGGATCTGCGCTGGCAAAACTCAGGGCCGCCAAAGCGGAGCACGCAAACTTAACGACTTGGCCACAGGGTCGGCCTCTCTTCTGCCTCCTTTTGATTGAATATCGATAGATTCCACTTAATCTCTTGTTGGCTTATTAGCTATAACTTTTTTTTTTTTTGAGGAAGATTAGCCATAAGCTAACATCTGTTGCCCATCCTCTTCTTTTTGCTGAGGAAGACGGGCCCTGAGCTAACATCCGTGCCCATCTTCCTCTGCTTTATATGTGGGATGCCTACCACAGCACGGCTTGCCACGCAGTGCCGTGTCCGCACCCGGGATCCGAACTGACGAACCCCAGGCCGCCGAAGCGGAACGTGCGCACTTGACCGCTGCGCCACTAGGCCGGCCCCTATTAGCTACAACTCTTGTTATTTTAGTGGTTTATAGTATATATCTTTAACCTATCAGAGTGAAAAGATAAATATTATTCAACTTCAATTATGGTATAAGAAGCTTAGAACAGGGGCTGGCCCCATGGCTGAGTGGTTAAGTTCACGTGCTCTGCTTTGGCAGCCCAGGGTTTCGCTGGTTCATCCCCTAGGCATGGGCCTAGCACCGCTCATCAGGCCACGCGGAGGCGGCGGCCCACATAGCACAACTAGAAGGACTTGCAACTAGAATATACAACTATGTACTGGGCGGGGGGGGGGGGGGAAAAAGGGGGAAAAAAAAAAGATTGACAACAGATGTTAGATCAGGTGCCAATCTTAATAAAAAAACTTAGTACAGTATAGTTCCATTTCTCTCTCTCCCAGTCTTTGTGCTATTATTGTGATACATTTTACTTCTCTTATAAACTCCACATTACTTTTGTTTTTGCTTTAAACTGTGAATTTTTTAAAGCTTTATTGAAGTATGATTTATATGCCATAAATTTCATCCTTATTAGGTGAAGAATTCCATCACTGTTACTATAACGGACTTGTGCAACCATCACCACTGTCTAATTTCAGAACATTCCATTACTCCAAAAAGACACTGTGCCCATTTAAAGTCTCTGCCTATCACCAACTCCAGGCTTAGGTCACCCCTAATCTATGGTGTTTCTCTACAGGTTTGCCTCTTCCGCACATTTCATAGCATGGAACCATACAACATGTGGTCTTTTGTGCCTTGCATCTTTCACTTAGCATAAAGTTTTCAAAGTTCCTCCATCTTATAGTATGTGTCAGTACTTCATTCCTTTTCATTGCCAAATAATATTCCATTGTCTGAATATACATTTTATTTATCCATTCACCAGTGTGGGTTGTTTCTGCTTTTTAGTTAATAAATAATGCTGCTATGAATATTTGTTTTTGTGTAGTCATATATTTCACTTACTTTGGGTAGATAACAGACGAGTAGAATTTCTGGGTCATATGGTATCTTAGTCTGCTTGAGCTGCCATAGCAAAACACAATAGACAGGGGGCTTAAACACAGCAATTTCTGACAGTTCTGGAGGCTGAGAATTCCAGGATCAAGGTGCTGGCAAAGCAGGTTTCATTCTGAGGCCTCTTCTCTTGGCCTGGAGGTGGCTGCCATGTTGCTGTGTGCTCACGTGGCCTCTCCTGGGTGCACGTGCCAGGGGGTAGGTAGGAGAGTGTGCTCTCTGATGTGTCCTCTGCTAAGGACACTAATCCTGTCAGATCAGGATCCCATCCTTATGACCTTACTTAATTTTAATTACTTCCTTAGAGGCTCCATTTCCAAATACAGCCACACTAGGGGTGAGGGCTTCAACATACAGATTTTTGGGTGGGGGACGCAGTTAGTCCATAACACAGTAAATCTGTTTTAACATTTTAAGAAACTGACAAACTGTTTTCCACACTGAACACATCATTTTCATTCTTACCAGCAATATATAAGGATTCCAGTTTCTCCATATCCTAGCTCGTTTTTTTTTTTTTTTTTTGAGGAAGATTAGCCCTGAGCTAACTGCTGCCAATCCTCCTCTTTTTGCTGAGGAAGACTGGCCCTGAGCTAACATCCATGCCCATCTTCCTCTATTTTATATGTGGGACGCCTACCACAGCATGGCTTGACAAGCGGTGCTATGTCCACACCTGGGATCCGAACTGGCAAACCCCGTGCTGCTGAATCGGAACGTGCGCACCCAACCGCTGTGCCACTGGGCTCACTTTTTATTGTCTTTTTGATTATAGCCATTCTAGTGGGGGTAAAGTGTCTCTCGTTATAGTTTCAACTTGCATTTCTCTCTTGATGTTGAGCTTTCTTCCTGTGCTTTGGGCCATTTATTTGTCTTCTTTGGTAATAGTCTGTTTAAATCTTTTGCCCATTTGTAAGTTGGCTTATAGATCTCACTGAGTTGTCAGAATTCTAATATAGTCTACATGTAGGTCCTTTGTCACATATGATTTGCAAATATTTTCTCCCAGTCTATAGCTTGCATTTTCACTTTCTTGATGGTGTCTTTTGAAGTGTAAACTTGTAAATTTTGATGAAGTCTAACTTATCTAATTTTTCTTTTATTGCTTGTGCTTTTGTTGTCATTTTTAAGAAACTATTGCTTAATCCAAGATCATGAAGATTTACTCCTGTTTATCACTTCTGGATCAGTTTTGACTATTCCTTATTATTTCCTCATTTTTTATATACACACACACATGAAATACACATACACACATACACACACATATACACACACACGAAATACACATATACACATACACACACGCACACACATACACACACATGAAATACACATATACACATACACACACGCACACATATACACACACA